>NC_092812.1:12701998-13006998 GCF_040954645.1 Diabrotica undecimpunctata
TTCAATTAATAATAATTCCAAAACATAATCAAAGCATTATTAAGATTATGTGTTGGATTATATACTACTTATGTATTGATCAAATCCTGTGTTTAAACTACTAAAACATTTATATAAATAAAAGTTTTGATAAAAAATAGTTATACTGCATTATGTCCCTTTTTACAAGTACAACAGATCCCTTGGTGTTTTTGAAGTGCTCGAAAAGAAGTATATAAAACTGTGCTAAATAAATGTCAATAAAAACAGAAAAACTTTTCAATCTAACTATAAAATTCTACCAGCAAAAGACTAAAATTAAGGCAAGTAAATGAAAACAAAATATTTAATTAAAAAGTTCATTAAATTATCTTAAACTATTTAATGATAGTTTTATCCAAGTTCCCAAATTAATTAGTATTTTAGCTACTTGCTTACAACTTGCCATTGGTTCAACAAATTAGTTAAAATAGTGCATTTTTAATAAAATTTAATGTATTTTTATAACATAATGACTTCTGCTTGAAAGCTGTGTGTGATCCATTCTTCAATGATATATGGGGATAAAATAATATTACCCACTTTATTTAATAGGAATAAACCACAACTTTTCGGATCTTTTCGTAGTGTGTATTTGGTAAAATTTTGTTGTTGAAAAATCAATGTTTATATAGTTACAATGTTAAAGAAAAATCAAGAAAAACTGTAAGAGTATTATTTATATATTGATCATATATGTCTATTAAAAGTGCACTGAATATTTTTATTATTTTTGGACCGTAAACACATTGTTATATGTATTTCAATAAAAAGCCATAACCTAACTAAAATTTCAATCGTTTCAATTCCGACCCACAGAAAGCCATAAAACTGGTTTTTGCCGAGTAAGTGCAAATCAACAATTGTTCATTTACATTGGCGTTTCTGAGGGTAGTGCATGTCTTGCATTTTGTGAATATATTTTATGCAATAAGTTTGTGTTATTGATAAAACGTGTTATTGATAATACGAGTGTTATAGTTTGTCGTTTTATAGTAATTTTTTAGTTATATTCTGTGATTATTTCTTTTGAGTTTTATTGGAGTTTGACGAAAAACCGAGTTGTTCCAAGAGAATACAGCAAAATTGTGATGTTGATTCCAAAAATGAAAAGCCGCAAAAGAGACGGAAAATGTTAACGTCTGAAGAGAAGGTAATGATACGAAACATTTATAAAGGAATTGTCGGCAGAAAAATGGCATTAGATGTTAGCCAAGCGGTCGACATTTGTAGCAATTTAACAAAAATATCCGTTAGCTGTATTTATCGTCTACTTAAAAATACATCTGAAAATAAAAAGCAAGAAAAAGGTAAAACTAGAGGTAGGAAAAGCATTGTTTTGGATGACAAGACAAGGAATATTATACGTCGAAAAATTCATTCATTTTATTTTCGGAGTGAAATTCCAACACCGAAACATATTTCTCAAGAGCTCGAAAACGATGACTCATTACCCAAGATATCTCGTAGAGTTTTAATCAGGACCATGCGCGAAATGAACTTTCGATATGTAAAACTCAACAGAAAAATAAAATTATTGTGTGGAGTGAAAATATTTAAAAGAAATACGCAAAATTCGCAGCACTTGACGCAAAATATGTTATTTGGATGAAACCTCGATTAACGAAGGTCATACAGTTGGAAAAGTTTGGCAAGATTTATATGTCGAAAGTAAACGCGAAGCATTTATAGAAGGCTAGTCTACAGGATTAAAAGCTCCATCAGGAAAGGGACTGCGTTTAATCATCACCCATATAGGAAGTGATGCAGGGTTCCTTGATGATGGTTTTCTTTAATTTGAGTCGAAAAAAACAGGTGATTATGAAAGAAATTGAAAGGGGGATTCAAGAATGGCTTACAGAAAAGGGGATTGCATACGAAGTATCAATGCTCAAATTTTAGCTACTTGACATCGCACGGTTAAGGAAAAGTGAATATCTTAAATGTGCTGTAGATGAAACTGCAAAAGATTATGGTGTCAAAGTTTTACGTCTACCACCTTATCATTGCGAACTTAATCTCATTGAACTTATCTGGGGACAAGTGAAAGGAGAAGTAGCACGCAATAACAAAACGTTCAAATTAAACGAAGTTAAGGAACTTTTGATTCAAGCAATCCTCCATGTAACTCCAGAGAAATGGGCTAAATGTATAGGCCACATAATTAAGGAAGAACATCGTATGTGAGAACTTGACACTCATATCGAAGTTTTACTAGAGCCAATTATAATTACACCAGGTGGTGAAGATAATGACAGCAATAGCAGCACTACATCTTCAGATTTAGACAGCGAATAATATTTTCTAATAGTTTAATAAGAACATCAGAATAAAAAAAACCAAAAACTAAAAAAAAAACGAGAAGAACATAGTAAGTGTGTATAGTGTTTGTGTTTAAATAGAATAGTTGAACAATTCCCCTTCGTTGGCTTAGTGAAGATGTTCGTTCAGTTGTAATGGAAACACCAAATAATAGTAGCAGAGTTTATTGTAGAGACGTACACTATGGGTGTTGACCCGGGATTACTTTGAGTAGAGACTGATGAAGTTGATCGTTGAAGACTATCAAGTTCGTTGAGTGAATATTGATTGAATGCTTCTCTTAGGCAAGAGATATTAGTTTTATATAAACTTTAATTGGGTCAATATTTTCGCGGACCTCGCGTGACATGTGTATTTAATTTATGTAAATTGTTTAACTTGGTCAGCACTTTTGACTGATGTCCAAATTATATTATTGATAATTGACCAAATGTGTACGTAACCTAATTAACTACGTGTGTGTATTTAATAACAAATAGATTCATTCGGTCTACTAGGTGATAAAATTATACTGTCCAATTTCGGATATGAATTCTAAAGATTTGATATTGGACATACTGCGGAATCGGGCAATCTGGCCCAAGTGTCAATACTCAAAGTTTACATATAAGTATTACATAACATAGTAAAATTCAAACATGATAAATTATAAATAGTTTAAGAATAATCAATAATCTTCCAACCGTACCCTAGCTATCAATGTCCGACTCTATCTCTAGATTAAAATTAGGGCAATTGGATGAAAATGTGGAAAGTGGGATGTCAACTTGGGAAGTCCACGGTACATTGTTGTGCCGATTACTAACTAATACAGGCACTTCCTGTTCGTTAGTCTGAGTTTGTGGATTCCCTGAACGACATAGTCGTGCAACAGGACGGTACTTCCATAACGTGAGTATCCCAATTATTACCATTATAGTAATGATCCCGGTGGCCACAAAATAATGCCAATTAGATTCGTGAATCGATCGCCACTGCGTATGCGTCATTTCTTGTTCCAGACTTTCCTCCTCAAGTAACACATGACGTAGCTCTCCTCCTGGTATGTCAAGGTAGGTGTTTAGAGGCGTGTTAAACTTGCGGGGTGTCCTCGCCACCAGTTGGGCCACGGGAGTGATTGGCGACTTCAGGTAACTCGTCATTGCTCTGTCCACCCCACTGCTAGTGGGGAGTAATGTAATATTTTTCGTTTGGGCGATACATTTGGGTGAAAGCTTCAGGAATGTGACTCGTTCCAGTACTCTTTCGCTCCGATTTCCATCGCAAATAATGGATATGTGTATCGTGACTGGCGTGATAACTAGCCAGAGGTTGGGAGTACCCATCTTACTCCATTGAGCTGTCTGTATTGTCCTGGCTACCACTGGACATGTGCTATTCTTAGATCGCTCATAAATTTCTTCAAGTATGCAGTTTGGTTGGGTATCCATGTTTCTTATAGCCGTTGGTGAGCACGCTATCTGCGCCTTTGTCAACAGTAAGCACCTTTCTCTATCTTCCGCGGTCAATTCGAAGTAGTGCAGTGTGTTATAATCTACGACCAGTAGATTCCTTGGGGCGACAAATGTGCGCAACACCGAACCCTCAACGTTAAGTGGTATGGCCGTGACTTTGAGCATGCTGTACTTATTTTTCCCTGTCACTATGAAGTAGCCGATGACTGTTATATATCTGTCGTCATGACTGACTTCTGTTTCTATAATGGGTTGTCGTCGTATTTCGACCCCTTGAGGCAGTATCTGCCCTGCTTTCCCTATTAATTTGGTTATTTCACCCGGTTTCACTATATCAATGAAGTGTCCGTGGTTATAGTGAAGGTTTAATATTCCCTCGTAAAATTGAGTATATTCGTTTATGAAGTCCATAACTTGGAATGCTATCGTTTGTATTCGTAACGTGCTATATTCGGTTTCTAGTTTTTGTGCTTTGTCTTCTACTTCGTTAAGTCCTTTAGATATTTCTTGTAGACCTGTGATTAGTGTTTTGTTAAACTTGTTCATTTGCTCGTTTATCCTGTTCTCTGTGTGATTGATTGATGTTATTGTTTCTAACATTATCTTCGCCTGGTGCTGTGATCCCTTTATTAGCTCCTTTTGGTTATTATCTAATGCTTCAATGTAACTGTAGGCTTCGTCATTGACTCCAAATACTGAGGTTAATATTGTTCCTAATATTCCACTTCTTTCCCTTCCTTTTATTTCTACTGTCAACCCCTCGCTTACTGACTCCGCCTTTCTTTGTCCTTCCTCTAACTTCTCTATTATATCCTTACAATTCACGATTTTTATCGTGAATTCGAATGTGAAAGTGAATTTTATCGATATATTTATATTATTAGTTGGTGCTCTGTTCGAATTCTTCCTTTTTCGAGTAACACCTTTATTCGAAATGTTCCCCGGTCTATGACGACCTCTCCAAGGTCTTCTGTGAAAAATCCTGGTACCGGATTATATATTTTATACGGTTCTGCCTTTATGGGTTTTAACATCGTTAAAAACATTATAGCTACTAGTATTTTCTTCCATCTTAGTGCTACTGCCTTCTTCGGCTTTTCCTGTTTCTCTTCTTCCAGTCGTATTAGCTTATGTATGGGTCTTTTAGTCAGTTTCCCGTTTGCCTTTCTCACTGTTACTACTCTGGTTAATCCCTCCGCTCCAGGGTGTGTTTCTGTTACCCTCGCTAATGGCCATCTGCCTGGAAGTGTATCCTCTTCTTTAATTATAACTATTTCTTCTTCTTTTATGTTAGGGTGCGCCTTATGCCATCTATTTCTCTGTTGTAATTGGTGCAGGTATTCCTGTTTCCAAATTTTCCAGAAGTCTCTTTTTATTTTCTCCAATAATCTCCACCTCGTCGGCATCTTCAAATAAGTCGTAAGCTCTTCTTCCCGATTTGGTGATATAATTTCTCTCCCTATAAGGAAGTGAGCTTGTGTCAGGGCTATTTTCCCTTCAGGGTCTTCTGATGACCCACATAATGGTCTCGAGTTCATACATGCTTCTATTTGTGCCAGCACCGTACTCAATTCTTCATATGTTAGAACTGTTTCCCCGATGATTCTTTTCAAGTGATATTTCGTTATTCGCACTGCGCTCTCCCATAATCCTCCGAAATGTGGTGCATATGCAGGTATGACATGCCACTGGGTACCTAGTGCCAGTAATCCTTGTTTTATCTCGTCATCAATTTTTTTATTTTCTTTTTTCAACAAATTTGCTGTTCCTACGAATGTGGTTCCGTTATCGCTGTATACGTTGTTGCACTGTCCTCTGCGTGCCGTAAATCTCTTGAACGCTGCGATGAATGCATCCGTAGACATATCGCTTACTACCTCAAGGTGTACTGCCTTCGTTGACAGACACACAAATACTGAGATGTAGCCCTTATAGCTCCTCTGTCCTCTGCCTCTCGTGGTACTTATTTTTATTGGCCCGGCATAATCTATCCCTGTGTTAGTAAAGGGATGACTCGGGTTCACTCTGTCTTTCGGTAGATCTCCCATTAATTGTTGTGCTGCTTGGCTTTTATACCTCCTTCACCTTAAACATTTTGCTAGATGATCTTTCACGGTTCTTCTGCCGTTGATTATCCAGTATTTCCTTTTTATGTACTGTAGTGTTTGTTGTAATCCGCTATGTAGATTTCTTGTGTGACTATCTGTTATAAGTAACTTTGTTAATGCACTATCCTTTGGCAAAATTATCGGATGTTTTTCTCCGTACTTTAGATTCGTGTGTCTCAGTCTTCCGGTGACTCTTAGAATTCCTTGTCTATCCAGGAATGGTACCAATGACGCTAATTTATTTTTCTTGTCTAATTGCTGTTTCTTCTTCAGCTTATTTATTTCTTGTTTGAAGTAGGCGTGCTGTGTGTGCTTTATCACCTTTAATAGCGTTTCCTCTATTTCTTGGACTGTAAGCTGACTTTGTCCATTGTCCTTCTTTTTTCTGCATTTGTCTGCAAATCTCCTACAATATGAAAGTACTCTTCTCATTCTTTCTAAATTTGAGAATCTCTCGCATATGTCCTCCTTTATCGTTGTCGTGTGCACCGTTATTTTCGTTTTGACTTCCTCCTCATTTGTCTCTGGTATTTCTTCTGATTCCTGCGTTAAAGTTTTGTTACTAGTCAGCCAAGTTGGTCCCTTCCACCATAGCTCTGCTTCTAATAATTCTGATGCGGTACTTCCACGTGAGAGGACGTCCGCTGGATTTTCCTTTGTATCTACCTTATGCCAATTTTTCGGTCCTATAACGCGTATTATTTCCTCTACTCTGTTGGCGACGAACATTTTCCACCTTTTTGATGATCCCCTTATCCAAGCCAGGATTATCGTTGAGTCCGACCATGCATATACCTCAATGTTTTCCCTGTTCAATGCTTGTAGGGTTTTCTTCCTTAAATTTGCTAGTAGTACCGCAGCACACAGCTCGAGCCTCGGTAACGTCGTTTTCCCTTTCAATGGTGCGACTTTCGATTTTGCTATCATTAGATTCGTTTTAATTTCTGGGCCTAATACCCTTGAGTAGATTACCGCTCCATATCCTTTCATAGACGCATCTGCAAATCCATGCAGTTCTACTCTTATCTTGCTTAAGTTGTTCTACCTGGGCAATGTTATTTTCTCCAGATTTACTAATTGCGCCTGGTATGTATTCCACCTGCTTTGTTGGTTGCTAGGTAATTCTTTATACCAACTGGTCTTTTGCTCCCATAATTCCTGTATGAACATGTTCGCCTGAATTACTACAGGTGCTATCCATCCCAGTGGGTCGTATAGTTTTGCTACTTCTGACAGTACGTGTCTTTTCGTTATTTTCTTTGCCGTCGTTATCCTTATTTTGAATGTGATTATATCCTCTTTAGTTGACCAGTGTATTCCTAACGTTTTCCGTACTTCTTCTTGTTTGAATGCCTTGGAGTCTACGTTCCTCATATCCTCCGGTACGTTCTCCATTATTTTTTCTTCGTTGCTCAACCATTTTCTAAGAATGAAACCTCCTTTTCTGAACAGTTGTATTAATTCCTTTTGGGCTGTTTCTGCTTCCTGCACTGTCTCAGCTCCTCCTAGTATATCGTCTACATACATGTTTTCTTTTACAATTTTCGATGCTAACGGGAACCTCGCTCCTTCGTCTTCTTGTAATTGTTGTATTGTTCTTAACGCTAAAAAGGGTGCTGCGGCCGTGCCGTATGTCACCGTCGTTAAGTTATACTCTTGTATGTGGTCCTTTGTGTCCTTTCTCCACAAAATTTTTTGATATTTTTGGTCTTCTTCTGCCATTCTGATTTGTCTAAACATTTTTTCCAGATCCGCTGAGTATGCTACCTTATTGGATCTCCATCGTAATAGTATATTTGTCAAATCTTGTTGTAATTTCGGTTCTGTGTGCATAATATCATTCAGGCTTACTGCCGATGAGCTTTCGCTTGATGCATCAAACACGGCTCTTATTTTCGTTGTAGTACTGTCCTTTTTTCTCACTGGATGATGAGGTAAGTAGTACCCATCTCCCTGGTTTTCTGCTATTACCATATGACCTTGGTTTTCATAATCTTCCATGAATTGTCTGTAATTCGCTTCTAACTGTTTGTCTTTTGCAAACTTCCTTTCTAGTTGCATCAATCTGGCGAATGCTTGCTGTTTAGATTCTCCTAACTTTGCGACGTCTTCCCTAAACGGAATTTTTACTTCGTATCTCCCTTCTTCATTCCTTTTTACAGTCTGTCGATACAGTTCTTCACATTCTTGTTCTTCCACTGAGAAACTTGTGTCCTGATTTACTTCTTCTAATTCCCAGAAGTTCTTTATTTGTACGTCCATTTCTTGTCTTGATATCATACAGCATACTTCTGCTTTTTTATTTTCCCCTTCTCGTGCTATTCCCGAAACTATCCATCCTAGTTTGGTGTTTTGACTCAGGAGTCCATTACTTATTCTGTGCATCCCTTCTGTCAATATGTAACTGTATTCTTTTACTCCTAGTAGTAAGTCTATCTTCCCTACCTTGTAATATCTTGGATCTGCCAGTATTGCATTTTTCTCGTTATAGTCCGGTAGAATTATATCCTGTTCCGGTAAATTCCTTGTTATCTTCGGTAGTACTAGTGCTTCTATTTCCATCTCGAAGTCACTTTCGTAATGAGTTTCGATTATAAGTTTCATACTCCAGTTGGCTGTATTTTTTTCCTGACTAGCCTATCCCGGATATGGTCGCCTGTATGGGCTTCCTTGTTGTTCCTAGCGTCGTCGCAGCTTGTTCCGTTATAAATGCGCATTGTGACCCTTGGTCGATTAGTGCTCTCATTATGTGTGAATCTCCTTTCGCATCTCTTATGCGTACCACAGCTGTCGCTAGTAATGCTTCACTTTCCTTATGGCTTGCACAGTTTACTGAATTCTGCCCTCTTTGTTGGTCGTTGCTATTCCTAGGCCCATTGGTATCTTGTGTATTTTCTCGCCTTCCGTTATTTTGTTCTCTGGCGTTGTATGGATTATTATTTCCTCCTCTGTACCTATCAGCTTGGTACCCGTTTCTTCTATTGTTTGAATCTCTTCCATTTCTTTCTTGTGTTTGTTCTCCTTTCGTTCCATTGGAGTTTCTTTTGTTGCTTGTGTTTCCTTTTTCATAATGCAACATATGGTGGTGGTCTCCGCCACAGTGTCTGCACCTATATTGTGAATAACATTGTTTTTCTTTTTTATGTGCTAGGCAGTTTGTACACAATCCTTTTTCTTTTATCATCCTGTTCCGGTCTCTTACATTGAGTTCCTGAAATTCTCTGCAGTTCGGTACTCCGTGATCTCCGTTGCATATCACGCAATATGTTCTTGGTTTCCTAAGAGATCCTCCTTGCTTCTCTTGTCTTTTTTCTGACTCCAGCAGTTCCAGTGTCTGAAATCATCGCTGTAAGAATGTTTGTGTCGATTTGTACGTCGGTATCTCTCTACTGTCTCCAATGTGGTTTTCGTACAGCCTCCTAGTTTCATTGTCCCATTTTGTTATGATAATTCGGGCTATCAATGGGCTCCACGCTTCCGTGTCTGTTCCTAACCCTCCTATGGCTTCCAGACTTTCGTGGAAGGTGTCATGTAGTGATTTCAATGCTCTAGCAGAAGATTCCTTTACTTCCTGCGCTAGTAGCATCCTGTCTATTAATTTAAACAATATCATCCTTGGGTTCTCATACCTATATTTTAGCATGTTTCAGGCCACTTCGTAGTTGGCCTCGGATATGTTTAAGTGTTGTATCATTCTGTTGGCTTCCCCTCTTACTTGAGTTTTTAGGTACTGCATTTTTTCTGCGTTTGATAACTGGTCGTTTTCATGTATTACTTTAGTAAACAGATCGTGGAAAGTTCTCCACGTTTTATATCTGCCTTCATAAACAGGGATTTTTACCTGCGGCAATGTCACACCGTCCCTCCTCTGTGTGCTTTCTGGCCGTTGCATTCCTGGCCTTATTTTCTTTAAAACTTCTCTGACTTTCCTCTTTAGATAATTTATTCTCTCTACTTCTCCATTATCTGTAGCGTCTAGTTCCTCATTTACTGCTGCTTCAATCATTAGTGTATTCACCTTTTCCATGTATTCTCTTAACTCTGACTGCAATTCTTCATCCTCCTGCAAGTCTTGTTCATTTTCTGGCCGTAATAATTCCTCGATTCTTTGTTTTCTTATCTGTATCTCCTTTACTTTCGGTGCTTTTCCTCTTTTCAGCACCCTTCCATATTCTTCCAACAGGTTTTTCCCCTCAATGTATATCTTAAATACCTGATTATAGTATTTTGTTTCAAAATATTTTTCTTTCGTTATACCCCCTTCTAGCAGCTTTTCGTGGTTATTTAAAAATTTTGCCCAATATTCTTCTAATTTTTCCTGTCTATCCCGGATGTATTGTTGATTTTTCCGAGATTGGGAATCCTTTTTTGTATTTGAAACGAGCTTCGTTATTTCAGTTCCTATTTCCGCTTGCGTAACGTATATACTTTCCATGATTATTTTTATAAATTTTTACATTCAGCGGTAAATATATTAGACAATACGAAATGTACGTTATTTATTAAATAAGTATACCTGTACTCTAACACTTTCTTTTCTATCGGAATGTGCAATTTAGCGAAATATGAGTTTGACCTTGCCTGCTGTGCTATTCTTTGTACTGAGGTAGGTCAAGATGTAAACGACACACTCTCACAATGATATATATCAAAATAAATGAAATTATTTGCTACGTAATTATTTTAATTTTTCGAAATAAAGTATTTAATTGAAATTAAAAGCAAGCTATATGTATGAACGTTTCTTTTTTCAAATTGTCATACAAAATTACTGTTTAGTAAATTATAGTTGTGAATGACGTTTATTTTTTGTTTTATCAATTCTCTGTATTATTTAAATGGTATACATTCTAAAGTACATTATTATACGATTGATAGAGTGGAGATTGTTGTTCTAAATTGTTAAATTGTAATAAAAAAAAAAACTTGTTAAATTGTCAGATTGTAAAAGTTGGAAGATTTTGTAATTATTCAAAAACTTACGGTTTTTTGTGTTCTTATACGTTGAGGATCCCTCGCTTCTGGTGGGTTCTGCAATCGGTCCTGTCCTTTGGCTGCTCTGCGGCTCTAGTGTGGCTCTCGGCTTTGGTACTGCTCTCGGCTCTAGTATGGCTCTCGGCTTTGGTACTGCTCTCGGCTCTAGTATGGCTCTCGGCTTTGGTACTGCTCTCGGCTCTAGTGTGGCTCTCGGCTTTGGTACTGCTCTCGGCTCTAGTATGGCTCTCGGCTTTGGTACTGCTCTCGGCTCTAGTATGGCTCTCGGCTTTGGTACTGCTCTCGGCTCTAGTATGGCTCTCGGCTTTGGTACTGCTCTCGGCTCTAGTATGGCTCTCGGCTTTGGTACTGCTCTCGGCTCTAGTACTGCTCTCGTTCTCCCGGGTCTAGTGGTCTCTCTCTGCTACTGAGGGTGTTGCTGGCGTGGACTGTATAGGCTCTCTCAAACTTCCTTGAAGTATTCTATTTCTCGATAGGACCATGAACAATTCCCCTTCGTTGGCTCAGTGAAGATGTTCGTTCAGTTGTAATGGAAACACCAAATAATAGTAGCAGAGTTTATTGTAGAGACGTACACTATGGGTGTTGACCCGGGATTACTTTGAGTAGAGACTGATGAAGTTGATCGTTGAAGACTATCAAGTTCGTTGAGTGAATATTGATTGAATGCTTCTCTTAGGCAAGAGATATTAGTTTTATATAAACTTTAATTGGGTCAATATTTTCGCGGACCTCGCGTGACATGTATATTTAATTTATGTAAATTGTTTAACTTGGTCAGCACTTTTGACTGATGTCCAAATTATATTATTGATAATTGACCAAATGTGTATGTAACCTAATTAACTACGTGTGTGTATTTAATAACAAATAGATTCATTCGGTCTACTGGGTGATAAAATTATACTGTCCAATTTCGGATATGAATTCTAAAGATTTGATATTGGACAATAGTACAATGTTTTGTTACATCAAACATTATTTTTATTTTGTTTTTATAGAATTTTATTTTGTTTTATAGGATTTTATTTTGTTTTGTTTTATACTGTTAAGTGTTTTGTTCATTTTATTTAACACCCATTTAAAAAAAGTAACGCGTCACAAGACATACCTCTGGGGTAGTGTGGAAACTGTCTTAAAATTTGTTTTAAAAAAATTTCATTGTGTAACTCTTTAAGGACGGGTTACGTCAAAAGACGTTTTAGCGTAACTTCCGCGACAGCCGGGTGGTATCAGTAAGCTTTCTGCAAAATGACTTATTTTTTATAGCTTTTTGTTTGTAGCATTCTGTATTTTTAGGGGAATGTAGGGAATGAGCCACAAAATATTTATTCATATGTTTATTTACTGACGTTTCGATATCTATATCCAGAGACCGTTTTGATGATAGTAATATTAATGATAGCAATATTTATTTTCTATGACTTTTTGCTTGTCGTTCTGTAATTTTAGAAATAATGTTGGGAATAATCCACAATATATTTATTCAAATGTTTAATTTACGGACGTTTTGATCTCTATAAAGAGACCGTTTTCAAACATACCAATGACAGATATATTTATTTTTTTATCTCTTTTTGTTTGTGGCATTCTGTATTTTTAGGAAGAAAGTTGGAAATAAGCCACAATATATCTATTTACATGTTTAATACACTGACGTTTCGATCTCTATTCCGTTTTTAAAGATAGAGAAAAAAAAGAAAATAAATAATATAAGATTATAAAAATATATAATAATAAACAAACAAAATAAATATAACTATCATTTATATCTTTGAAAACGGTCTTTGGATATAGAGATCGAAACGTCAGTAAAAACTTGTGAATAAATATATTGTGGATTATTTCGAATATTAATATTTGAAAAATAAAATATAATTAACGTTAATATAAAAGTGAGTGTACGTCATTGAATTTTCATACATCTTTCCGCATTTCTGCGTCTTTAAATGATGAATCACTCTCCCAAATAGTGAAATTATACCATAGGCACACAAAAAATTATTAAAAAATAAATCAAAATAACATACAGTCATTCGGGGTAACTTTGATTCACTTTTTAACTATTTTCTTCATTTATTTTTACACTGACCTCCTTAGTTGTCCTTTTATATTATATTATGATTGTGTATAGTTCGATAATGTCTTAAAAGCTTAAAAATTTGCAACAGTAGTAATCATAATCAAGAAAAAAAAATTTTAGACATGGTTCAAAGTTAGACCCGCTATGGGTGTAACTTATCTACATTTATAAGGAAAATCCTATATATTTGGTGTTTTAAACTATCAGGACAACTTTGCAAGAGTGCATTAGGTTACTTCGGATGTACAAAAATTACACAGTTGTTACACAGCACAAAATGTTTAGCCCAGGCCTGGTTACCATTCTGTTTTATATGACTGTTCATGGGATGATTCAACAATATGTTCTCTAAAACTAATTTAAAAATGTTTACTAGAAAACTAATGTCCTACAAAACAATACTAAATAAAGATTCTTAGTTAGTTTACCAACAAAAATATTAAATTTTTCACTCGATAGGTGAATCACAGTTTCTTTAAACAAGTGGCACAAATAAACATATTGGAATTTTATTTGTGAAGTTTATTATTTTCAATGCACCTCAAATAAAATACTCTTATGCACTTCTTACATTTTATATATAATTAATTGCTTCTGCCAGATCCTTCTTGCTTTGAATTTCACCCAATTATAAAACTAATGTCCTACAAAACAATACTAAATAAAGATTCTTAGTTAGTTTACCAACGGAAATATTAAATTTTTCACTCGATAGGTGAATCACAGTTTCTTTAAACAAGTGGCACAAATAAACATATTGGAATTTGATTTGTGAAGTTTGTTATTTTCAATGCACCTCAAATAAAATATTCTTATGCACTTTTTACATTTTATATAAAATTAATAGCTTCTGCCAGATCCTTCTTGCTTTGAATTTCACCCAAGGAAAATGATTAAGGGGAATGCGAAGTCCTTTTCTGCTGATTTTCCAGTTTGTTCTGTTCTGTCTTGCGTTGTTCGTTTACTTCACTGCAATTTTTAACTTTATTTTCCTTCATTCTACTTAATATCTGTTCATCTTCATTACTGACGATTTGATCCTGTTCTGTCCTTTCTGCCAGTAGAATATCTACTCTTATATTATCAATGTCCAAATTGTAGCCAATTGAGTTCTCGACTATAATTTCGGTAATATTGGTTTCTTCCAAAATTTGCTGACCGTGCGGATCTCCATAATCCAGCATCTGTTCTTGATTTACCTCGTCAACGTCTTCATTTTCTTGCACATTGTCCTTAACTGCAGGTATGTATTCTGCTTATTCAACAGTTCTGTTGGTCGTAATAGATCCTTGCGATCTATGACCCCCTCGTATTTTTGGTCCACGTCGTGTTTTTGGTCCTCCTCGTGGTTTTGGTTCACATCGTGTTTTTAGTCCACCTCGTGGATTCATTAGATCTTGTGGGTTCTCTCCAAAAAGAATTGGCTCCAATCCCAGCCTGGTAAATTTTCCTTAAACTGTGATAATGTTCTCCCTTGAGAATTTAGGTAACTTTGTGCAATGCATCTCACATCAAACAAAGATATTGGAATTTCATTATCACTTAAAGAAATAACATGCTTGGCTATCGACTTTTCTTCTTCTTGAGAAAATACTGTAGGTCTTCCTACGTTATTGAATGATTTCGTTTTAATTTATTTCCAATTGTCTTACGCGGGATATCGTATTGTGTTGAGGCCTGCCTTTCACCCAGCATTCCATTTTTAACCTGTTCTAGTACTGTTTGTAGGTGTTGCTCTGTATATCGGCTTTTAGTTCCATATCGACGAGGCCCAGTATGTAGACTGTGTATCTCTTTTCTCGACATTTTGGGAAATCCTGACAGGGCCGCCGCTAAGGTATTGGCCGCCCGTGTGCAACTTAATATTTGCCGCCCCCCTTCCAACACTTTAGACATACATACTATTATTTAAAGAAATGTGCAGAAGATGCATAATATAACAATAATAATTTGTAAATAGATAAATATTTACTTGAACATTTAGACTAATCTCCATAATCCAACGTCCATATATTATCCTAATGTATATCCTAATATCCTAATATTCTAATATCCTAATATCCTAATGTCCTAATATCTTATTATCCTAATATCCTAATATCCTAATATCCTAATATCCTAATATCCTAATATCCTAATATCCTAATATCCTAATATCCTAATATCCTAATATCCTAATATCCTAATATCCTAATATCCTAATATCCTAATATCCTAATATCCTAATATCCTAATATCCTAATATCCTAATATCCTAATATCCTAATATCCTAATATCCTAATATCCTAATATCCTAATATCCTAATATCCTAATATCCTAATATCCTAATATCCTAATATCCTAATATCCTAATATCCTAATATCCTAATATCCTAATATCCTAATATCCTAATATCCTATCCTAATATCCTATCCTAATATCCTATGATTCAACGTCCAGAATATGTATATCCTAATATCCTAATTTAAACGTCCATTTAATTAAAATAAACCGTGAATAGAAACATAAACACATAAAAAAACTAAAAACGCACTTTTCGGGCTTTCGTCTCGAAAAACTTTTTGACAATATCTTTAATGTCCAATGTCGCACACACTTCATGTTCAATAGATAACATTTCATAACGCAGAAACACATTTTACTACAATTGTTATTTGTTCTACGTGCGCCCCAATGTTTTTTCTCCATTTCATATAATTTTTGATGAGTCAACTGTTAATCCTTTTTTTAATGTTGTAGATAGTTCAAACAGTTTTTGAGAATATTTTATATGAGCTGCACCGGATTCATGTCTTTTTAAAATAACAGCTAAATATTGCATGCCAAAATAGTTTACAAGGTGCACAAAAAACAATATTTAGTGATAATGAGTAAAGTAACCACGGGCGATGAATTTGGTCTTGATAAGGTAATGTGCGATAATAATAAGTTTCTGAAAATTTCCTATTATTTGTATCTCTGGGGAAGTTAATTTTTGTAATTTGCTGAGGAAAATTTTCAACAACAAATTGAACTTCACGTGGATTCATATTTGCAGGCCATTTTCCAGGATCATCTGAAACCAAGTATATGCTGGAGCTTCCTACACTGCAATCCAGATTAACTGGAATATTAATTATTCTGTCTTGGTTGGTGGTTTCAGCTTCAGGCGTTTCAGCAGCAGTACTCGCACTATCGCTATTATTGTCATCAAATCATCCGTCTCTATCCGCAGGAATATTCAATTGTTTGGTACTTTTTTATATGGTTTGAACTTTGCTTGAAGTTGAAGGTCCTAAATTTATATCCGAGTCTTCTATATTTTCATGTATGTTTTTCATCAAAAATGATTCCAGTACACCGCTAAGTATTTTTTTCTCCTCAGTTTTTGCCTCTTTTATTTTTCTATATTAAAAACCTGAAAGTCGTTTTCTTTTTCTTTCGGACATTTTGAAATCATCACTTAAGAACGAAGCCGGGCGAATTTAACAAAATAAATCAAAAAACACGACAAATAAGTGGTCCAAATAATGTTTCTCCAAATAATATGTAGCCGTAACGCATATACGAATAAAATTGCTCTGCTCTCGACGTTATTTCGAAGTACAATACCTACTGTGCAAAAGAAACGGATACAGTACTATATTTTATAAACAAAATCGTCTATCAAAAGCATGTCTAAATACATTGAATTCTCAACTAAGACTGAACATAAGACATAATAACCCATCTATAAACCTAACCATAGGAACAATATTATAACAGAAACTTTACAACCACTTGCCTAAATTCTTGTAAAGTATCTACGTGTGCAATCTCAAATAACTGGAGTCCGAAAGCCGCCATCCGCTTTGAATTAAAAAGTATTCCCGAAACTGCTTTATGACTGTACCTACAAAAGGGCGGCAGTTCTTTTAGATTAGGATAAAAAAAAGTATACATGATAAATGAAACACATTTAAGTATTATCACGTACTGAATAATTATTATTGTTTGGAATATTAGAGTTCACAGAATTATCTGAATCATCATCATCATCATCATCATCAATGGCGCTACAACTCTTCGTGAGTCTTTGCCACGTTTACTATTGCCTTCCATGTTTGTCGGTCCTGTTTTCATTCCCATTTTCTTTAGATCTTTGACTGCATCTCTCGACCTTTTTCTAGGCCGCCCTACAGACCTTCTTCCCTCTGGCGTTTCCCAGAACACATTGTTTATAAGGCGATTGTCGTTACTGCGTATCACATGTCCTTGCCATTATCTTTAGTTAGTTTAATTATCTGAATCATTACTATTTAATTATTTGAATTTATTTTCGTTTTAAAAAAGTATTATCATCAGTGGACTGCTTTTGGCCGCCCCTATTGTTGGCCGCCCGTGAGCGATGCACACTTGGCACACATGGTAGCGGCGGCCCTGAATCCTGAAATACAAAATTACAAAACTAAATTCAATAAATAAAATTTCCCGCAATTTTAAATCGTCAGGGTAACTTTGAACCAGTTTCAATGTGGTGCAAAGTTTGCCTGAAATCATATAAATTATCAGGTCGGCCAGTTTTTGTTGCAATTTCAGGATATTTTAATGAAACTTGAAGCTCTGATGTACCAAAAGTGATCCTAAATCATTATTAAAATAATTAAAATACCCAGCATACTTACTTTTTCGACAGAATCGCTATAAGTAATCACTTTGAATTTTTGTTTACAACATAGCACTTTACAGACCGTATAAAAACTCAAGGTTGACACAATACAACATATCAGACGCCTTCAAACTAAACGGAAATGTCAATGACAGAGACATCTAGTGCAATTTATCCAAATTTAATAGTTTTAACAGCAAAAATACTACTTATAACGTACACTAATATCAAAAAAAAGTAAATGGTACAAAGTTAGACCCTGTGGATCAAAGTTACCCCGAATGACTGTAATCTTAATAAGCAGGTCAAAATGGATTTAGATGAATATACGTCAGAAGATAACAGGGAGAGAAACAGAGAAAACAAAGAAAAAATTACAAACAGAAATAAAAAAACAGCAAAAACCCCAGTCAGAAGCCATAGCCAAGACAGTAAGCTAGATAAGATGATAATTATGATACAGGAATTAACGAGTGAAACACATAGATTATTGACAGAGATTAACCCATTAGCTGCCAAACTTCATTTTTTAAAATTTTATAGCGCATGCAGGTCTGGTTTATGTTCTGAACTTATAGAAATATATTAAAAAAAAAACTGTAAAACTTTTCACTATAGCTTCGTGTCTCAACAATGTTTTGTTCCAACTTTGGAACATGGTCATAAGTATGTAATAAAATATCAACAGCGTCAATTTACACTTTAACATTTATTGATAAAAAAATGTTTTAAGTGATAAAAAACATTTTGAGAGAATTTATATACAGTGAAACTTAGTATTCTGTTAACAGACACCTCTACACAACGAAACCTCTTTTGAACGGACAGTTTTTAGGTCACCAAACATTTCATATGTGAGTAAATAGAAAGACACCTCCGAACAGCGGACCCTTTTCAGAACAACTCCGTACAAAATTTGCTTACAGTTTTTCTAAGAAATTATAGTAATTTTACCTGCCGAAAACAGACAGTCAGAGAAAGGCGATTAAAAGATTAAAATTGGGGCTCCGGAAATCCAAATATTTACATAACGTATTGTAGCTATAAAACTAGTTACATAAGTAGGTACTTACGGCGATAAAACTAGGTACTTTAGGTATAACATCGATGTATAACATTATACATCGAGTTTGATTTGAAAAACCCATTTTAGATTTTATTCATCCTTTTTACATATTTCTAATTTAGTTGCGATATTCTAATCTAACGGTAACAATGTCTTCGACTAAAAGAAACCTTTTTGTTTGGAAGAAAAAATATCGGTGATAGAGGCGTCTGAAAAAAAAAATATATTGTTAGAGTTTTGGCCGAAAAGTTTCAAATAGGAAAAATTCAAGTTAGTGACAATTTTAAGAAAAAGGCCGATTTAAAAAAGTGGTATAGTTAAAGCAAAAATGTTCAACAAAAAAAAAGGATTAAAACCGAAGGTGTTGTAATCGATACTATAGTGTTCTATTAGTTTTGTAAAGTAAGAAGTAAGAACATTCCACTCTCTGGACCGAAAATAAAAAAAAAGCTTTAACGGCGGCGAAAGAACCTAATTCGAAATTTATATGCTTCCAGTGGCTAGCTTGACAAAATTTGTTTAATTTACAACATTAAATTTAGAGCAATTTCTGGAGAAACTGCAAATGTTAACCTTGTTGACGTTTCAGAGTGGCAAAGAAAACTGCCAAATTTATTATGTGGCTATTTACCTGAAGATATTTATAACGCTGACAAGACTGGTCTGTATTATTGAGCCTTATCAAGTAAGACAGCTAAGAAAAGCCTGACCGTATTATTGTGAGCAAATTTAAATGGAGAAAAAGAAAAACCTTTGGTGATTAGTAAAAGTAAAAATTCTCGATGTTTTCAAAATTTTTGTGTTGATAAACTCTAAGTCGGCTGGTAGTACAACAAGAAGGCCAGGATGACCAGAGATATCATGACAGAATGGCTGCAAAAAAATTCTCTTATTCCTAGACAACGCAACATCCCATCAGAATATTCAGTTATCTAACATATGGATAATAAATATTTTTGCCACCTAATACTATATCATATTGTCAACCGATGGACCAAGAAATAATTAAAATCTTTTAATCCCTGTATGGATAGTTTTTGATGAGAAGAATGTTATCATATATAGAATGTTCTTTATCAACGGCTAAACTGGAGAAGTCCATAACGATTGCTAACGCCTTAGTTTGGATTGGTGTAGCATGGAGAGATGTTTCAACCAAAACAATTGAAAAGTGTTTTGTTAGGTGCGTTTTTTTTTAATAAATATAGTAATGGAGAAGAAATTGTAAAGAATCTGAAGCTGCAGGATCTGGAAAATGATTTGCCATTGTCACCCTTTTGCGAAAGTCATGAAGTTGAAAATTTTTTGAACTACGTACAGGTTGATGTAGCCCCATTGACAAAAAATCCTGAAGTAAACTTAGCTTAGTTGTGTTGGTGGTTTAAAAAAAAGGAACAGATGTCGAATATTTCCGACAATGAGAGTGAAGATGAACTAGAACTTACTACAACTGTAAATAATTTAAATGATGCTTCCCTAAAATTAGTATTTTATTTGTTTTATTTGTGTATATAATTGTGTGTGTAGATAGTGGATGGCATTAGAACATGTCTATTTGCCACAAAATATTTGTATTTTTTTTATTATTATTCAGGATAGGATAAAAACATGGCCACTTGTTTCTCGTCTAGGGACACATCAAGACATTTTTATTCAGACAAACTAGACTAGGTCACGGGCAGGAGGTATTAAAAAATGGGGTAAAAGCAGACTTTTGGATTTTAATTACATAATGTTTGTAAATACATATATATTTAACCATAATATGAGCTAAATATCTATTTTTGCTTCTAAAACAAACTTGATTAAAATGTATATTTCTTTCTCTTGTTGTGCTAATAAAGTTTAGTTGGTAGACTTACAAACTTTTTCAGTTCTTGGTACAGCATATCTGTATGTGCAGTATATTTTTGACACTCTAAGAAAATGTGATTTATATCGGCTAAAGGTTTTTCTGCACAATGAGGACAATCTAAGATACCAATCCTAAATAAATGTGCTGGAAATTGCTGTTTATTGACTAAATACTGTTATTGGCTAAAAAATATGTACTTATGCAAATATGTACGAAAAAATATAACTAAAAATCAAGCAAATCGACACCTTTTTTTATTTTAATTGATTAACCGATAACTCTACACAACCGGCAATTATTTCCCCCATTGATGTCCGTTATGTAGAAGTTTCACTGTAATCTCTTCATGAAAAATTTGAAACAATTAAGAGGATGTACAACAATTTTACGAATAAACGCATCCTAAAGTTTTGTTTAGTTTTTTCATTTTTTGCATCTACTTGGTTTTATGGATATTGGTTAATGCAGAACCGAAATATTTTGTGTTGATTGTCGAGAGTTGAGTTGTACTCGTAGATATGTTGTCACGATGTTACTTGTAAACCCTAATAGAGTGATTGCATTTTATTGTGGTCTTGAATTCTATATAAAATCCATACATTAGAGATTGAAGCGGAAACAAGTGTAGGTAAACAAATTTGCCACCACCATTTATTGTAACGCAGTTTTGTTCTATAGTTAATGATATTATTTCTATCTATTAAATCAGTACCTTCCATATAAGTATTATACTGCTAAATTGCGCAAGAAACGTCTACCATTATACATATTTTTTTCTGCTTAAGAATAACAACGTACCGTTTTTGTAGATTGAACGTCATAACAATTTGAAGCCATGTGAACGATATTATTATCTTTCCACTGCATATCAATTATATTTTCATTAGAACTTGTAAATGATTCAACGGATCCTCTAACTGATTTTTTTGATTTCGTTTTAATTTACCGAGCATTTCTCAATTCTGTTATATCTACTGGTGCCCGTGCAACCATATTCCAATTCACTCATGGTCCTTATCAGCGGCAGTCCAGTTAGTTAATAAGAAACTAAAATTTTACCATGGATTTATCTGATTGATGAACAGATTCTGATATGGTTTCATCAACCGTCACATATTTTATAAATGAATTGTTTAAATGTTCTATAAGTGGTGTACTTTAGTAAAATTATTTTTTTTTTGTAGCTGAGTGTTATCTATTTTTTTTTAATTAACGTGTCTCGACAGGTTTTTGGTGTGGAAAAGTTAAAACAATAAAGCTTATCACTATGCACTGTTTATGTTAGCTGAATTAAACTTGTTTCTTTTAAAAATCTAAGAACACTGTCAAAACGGTTTGGAAAACTAAGAATGTCTTTTAGATTTCCTTGTAGATGTGTTCCTTTTAGTTTAGATGTAGATGTTTCTGGAAGAATCATACTGGCAGCAGTCCACTATCACGTGTTTGATGGACAGAGGGGTATTATAGTAATAGCATACTGGAGGGTTTTCTGATGCCATAAGGTATCCATTTGTATGACGTGTATGCTTTATTCGTATTCGGTGAATAACTGATTTTTCTTTCCTGTTCATATAGGAGATATTGATGCGAGATGAACGAGAGATTGAACGAGAGAAGTTGGGTTGAACGTCATGCAGCTTAGTTTTTGTTTTATTTCACAAGTCCGCCCATGAGCTGAGGATTTTTTGTTTTATCAATATCTTAAGATCCGTATGGATTTGGACCTCTTTGAAGACTAAGTCAGAAGAACATGATGCTTTAGCGGCCTGGTCTGCGTTTTCGTTTTCCAATATGCCAACATGAGATGGAGTCCAGATCATTATGACTTTTAGGTTAGCAGAATATAGTTTGTTACAGATGGTGTAAATTTCCTGGACTAGTGGGTTTTTCGAGAAAATGCATCTTATGGAATGAATCGAGGAAAGAGGATCCGTACAAATGGCGATTTTTATGCTTTCATTTGAAGTAGGATGGATTGAAGTCTTTAATGCTTGAGTATTCCATATAATTCTGCAGTGTAGATACTACAACTTTTAGGCAATCGCACAGAGCTTATTGTCGTCGTCGATGTGGACACAGCGGAGTCACAACAGTCTTCATTCTTGGACGCATCGGTGTATAAAATTTCATCAAATTGTGTTAAGTTGAGGATGTTTTGAAAGGATTTTCTAAGGATTAAGTTTGGAGTTTCTGTTTTGTCGAATCTGCATAAATCAGTATTGAATATAGGAAGATTGTGCATCCATGACGCTGTCTGGAGGGTATAAATAGAAGTATTATTGGAAAGGTTGATGGAATCTAATAAAGGAGATAATATTTGTTGTAATGTGAGAGACTGATTGGATGCGTTTGCTGGGGGGGGGGGGGTTCTATGGTATTGATTAGATTTATTACCGGGTTACTTGTGTTTGCTGATATTCTTAAAATGTATGAAAGTAGAAGCTGCTGCCTTCTTAGATGGAGTGGTGCCTTTGAAGATTCAATACAAATACTTTCAGCGGGGCTTAACTTAAAAGCACCAAGGCATAGTCGTAGAGATTTATTTTAAATCGTATTTAGAGATTTTAGTAGGGAGCTACTAGATGCCATATAAAGAATACTGACATAATCTATCTTAGAGCGAATTAACGCTCTATATATTTTAAGGAAAGATTCTTCATCAGCTCACCAAAAGAAGCTATCAAGAGATTAAAGTAAGTTGATTCTTTGGGTACAGTTTCCTTTAAGTTGCTGAATATGCTGTCTCCAGATAAGCTTTTTATCAAAGATGATACCAAGTAGTGTCAAATAATTAACTGTTTGTAAACGAAGTCAGTTTAGAGTTATAGAAGGTGGATTAGGTCTCTGCTTTTTGGAAAAGTGAATCATTTTGGATTTAGAAGCTAAAAACACAAATCCAGCAAGCGTAGACCAGGTGTCTATTTTGTTTAGTGCATTTTGTAGCAAAGTGCTGGTGGTAGCTGTGACTCTGCCTTGGCAGTATAATATAATATCATCAGCATATATCGAGTACCTGACTGGTGGTTCTATATATGAGGAAAAGTCATTCATGCTAAGTAAAATAAGGTAGTGCTTAAAACTGAGCCCTGAGGCAAACCGTTGTCCAAAGCATGTGGTTTTGATATTTTTCCATTTGTTAATACTCTAAAATATCGATTTGTTAAAAAAAATTTTTAAAATAAATAAATGTTACCACTTAAATTATATTCCGCTAATTTTCTTTCGGTCTTTGTACAGTGTCGAAGGCACTTTGAATATCTAAAGTTACTGCTATGACTTCGCTTATATTCGAAAATGCGTTAACAATGTCAGTGTGTAGTGTGACCAGGTTATCCATTGTACTTCGATTTGATCTGAGGCCTGTTTGGAATGGGTCAAGAACATTATTTCTTTCTAGGTACCATAGTAAACGTTTATTGACCATATTTTCTAACAGTTTACATAGTGAACAAGTGAGAGAAATTGGTCTATGTGATTTTAGAAGATTTGGAGATGAGTCATTCTTTTTGATAGGAATTGTGGTTGCTTGTCGCAATAACGTTGGTAACTGGTTTTGAGACAAGATCTTATTGTTGATCGTAGATCGTATTGAAAAGATGGCTTCGTTTAATTCTAGCAGATTAAAAGGAAGATTAAGAGAGCTAGTGTTAGAAAATATTTTAGGGCTGGATATGTTGGTATCTGATTTATTGGGAAAATTCGAAATGTTTGACTTATCTGAAAAGTGGGAGGCAAAGATATCTGCAATATGTTGATCATCGGTAATTGCCTTTGACCACATTTGCGCGGGTGCAGTATTTTGTGATTGATCTAACGTACTGATTCCATGAGACTTTCTTACTTTATTTTTCTTTCTTTTACTTTCTTCTTATTAAATCCGTGGTAGTACGATCTGTATTTGATGAAAACCATCACGTGAATAAAAAATATTAAATTGTATTAAATACCACAAGAAAAGAACGTCAGAACAAAATCACAGGTTGTTTAAAAAAGTTTAGTGCTTACCGTATTAAAAATTACCAAATGTAAAAGATAAAAGCAAATAAATATGCATGTGGCCCCTTAGAATTTTGTTAAAAATTATGTGTAGCGATCAATGTGTTAGCATACATTCATTAACTTTGAATTACGAGTAAGTGTCCCTCGGCTACAAAGTGAACACGGTTTTCCGATGAATTCAGATTTTGCCTGGTAATGACAGACGTCGAGTTGTGTGTGTATGTGTGTGGGTGTGTGTTTGAATCTGTGATACTGGTCATAGAGAAACAACAAGAGTCGCTTAGTTGGCACATACTCATCATGTCCGTAGCTTCGTAGGATTAAGTTACGTTAAAGGCATAATTATTAATATCAAATATATTTTTAAATTCCCGTTAGACTGTGGACTGGAGTAATTGGTAATAATTTTGTAATTATAGATAACCTCATTTCACGAGAGCTGCATGTGACTACTTTGAAAATAAAGGAATCAGTAATTTAGAGTATCCTGTTTTATCCGCTGACATGTAACTGTATATTTTTCTAAATTAGTTTATCTGGTGTCATCATATCATGATATAGCCAATCCAACATATTTGTACCACTTACTTTGTATCCTTTTTAAACACATATGTTCCGTTTTATTATTTTAAATTTGAGGACCCATTTCTGAAATTCTTTATTATTCTTGCGTATCATACACTGTAAAATATGGTGTAGTTTACCATTGGGGTGAATTTGACTGAAAATTTTGAAAATATTTCCAACATGCGTATTTTTTTTTTGGTTATTATTATTAGTCAAGTTTATGCTAATTCTGTTTATTCTAAATTTATGCTGAACATATTTTATGTAATAATTAGGAGTTCTTTTTTTTTTCATATAGTAAAAACGCGGTCTCGAAATTATTAACTTAATTTATAAAAAAATGATTATTCTTAAACTTTGGTGTAAGAATATTATTGTCAACTGTTGGTAATAAACCAGAAGTCCATGAGACATATTTAAAGGGTCATTTGACCCAGTATGAATTATATTCAGTGGCGGCTCGTGGATTTAGAGACAAGGTTGGCAAAGTTTTCTTAGATAGGTATCATCATCATTGGTGCTACACCCCCTTTAAAAGAGCCTCGACCTTCCCAAGTCTATTACGCCAGTCAGTTCTATCCATTGCCAATTTTTGCCAGTTTGCTGCGCCTATTTGTCTACCATCCTCATCTACACCATCCCTCCATCTGAGTTTTGGTCTACCCCTACTTCTACTTCCCACAGGTTGTGACATAAGGATTCTTCTAGGAGGGTTGTTCTGCTGTGATCTTGCCAGATGTCCTGCCCATCTTAGTCTTTCTATTTTTATAAGGGATACTACGTCTTTACCACCAAATATATGTTTATATCTGTGATATATCTCGTAGTTGTACCTCCTTCTCCAAACACCATTTTCACAGATGCCACCAAATATTCTTCTCAGGATCCTTCGTTCAAATATAAGCAGGAGATTTTCATCTGCCTTGGAAATGGTCCATGTCTCCGACCCATATGTCAACACTGGTTGTATATGGTTATTTTTGTTTTTTGGCTTAAGTTTCTGCTTCTCATCTGGCGGCTCGTAGATTTAGAGACAAGGTTGGCAAAGTTTTCTTAGATAAGTATACCGTCTAATAAAAAGGCTTCAATCATTATAGGAGATTTTTGTTATTCTTTTTGTTTTTTTTTCTATCAATTTAGAACCTACACATGTTTATAAATTAATTCTAGTCTACGTTGGCTGAAAGTAGCAAAATGAGTTATAACATCACCGTAAAATGGTTTTTATGGCTCTTGTTTTATGGTGTTTCGACAATACATTTTAATTCTTTTGAGAAAAGAGAATTCTCTTTCATTTAAGGCAGAAGTTGGTGGTAATGAGAGAAATAGTATTGATAATAATTTATTAATTTCGGTAACAGTTTTGTTGTAATGAATTGCAGTATAAAAATTATACATATCATGTAACTTATCTCACCTTCCCAAAATTTGCAAATCTTCAAAATTCAAAAACGAGTATCTATTTCTATTGTATATAGTATTTGGATACTATTATCAATAGTATCTAAAATATCAAAATATACTCGTTTTTCGAGGTCTGTGTCTGTGTCATGCCTTTGTCTTTTTTGGGAGGTTCGGAAATATCAAGCCAGTCCAAATCGTCATTGCTATGGAAATTACTATCATTACGAAAATCTCTGAGATTTTGCACCAGGTTAGTTATTGTATTTTTGGAATAAAAATGTCAGTTGACTGATTTTGAACAACATTGAGTAACAAAGAATATTAGAAGAGTAATCATTTAATAAAGTTTTCAAACCGATTGCTTCACGGATCGAGATATCATCACTTTCAAAATCGTCGCATTCAATAATAAAATCAAAAACTTCCAAAAGCTGTTTACAAAAATCTGCTACAGTGAAAACTAACCGAGATTTAAAATTCCATCGCGACTGATAAACTGAGCGAGCTTGAGAAAAATGAAGCAAATCCGCTTAAACTGACAAAAAAGATGAGAATTTTTAATTTTTTCACACATATCCTGCAAAACTAAATTCATTATATGCGCATGACAGTGGGTAAATAAAGCTTGCTGTGCAATATTTTTAACTTTTGCCTGGAGACCATTCAATTCACCAGACATCATGGCAATTACCACGTAACGTGTATCGAACAACAATTGATAATTGTGAATGGCATGATATATCGGCAGTTTCATCTACTTTTAGCGAAAAGCAAATGGTTTCCTAAATCTCAAATTTAATAGCGTTATTCAAAATGTAACTAATTAATTATATTAATTTATTCTGGATGGATTTAGATATGCCGCTAAATGTCTTCGAATCAGAAAGAAAATTCCCAATCGTATTTCTTAAACATTTTTATTAGTTTTCTATAAATACCTTGATTTACTGAATGGTTCCATTCATCGTGTTCCCTCAAATGATAATTCCTGACTGAACGTAAAAAAGTACAATATCAATTAAACGCCATAAAACTGCGTGAATATGTTTTACAATTTCGTTATGTTTAATAGCATTTTCACGTTGGGCATTATCTAATCAAATATAGATATTTTGTTTTCCAAATAAATCTTCTTTAATCTGGCTGTATGTATGATGGGAACAATGATTAACTCCACAAATGATTACAAATCAAAAGGAGATCAAAATATGAATGGAAAAGGCTAGAGCAAATTTCAACAAAATGAGAAGAGTGCTATGTACCAGGGATTTAAAACTGAAACTAAGAGTTAGGTTGGCGAGGTGCTATGTTTTTTCGACTTTATTTTATGGAATGGAATCTTGGACCTTCAATGCGACATCAATGAAAAAACTGGAATCATTCGAGCTGTGGGTGTACAGAAGAATTCTGAAAATATCATGGACAGAACACGTCACAAACAAAGAGGTTCTGGGAAGGATGAATAAAGAAATGGAAATTTTAAATACAATAAAAACAAGAAAATTAGAATATCTCGGACATATTACACGTGCAGAGAAATACACCTTGCTCTAACTGATTATGCAGGGAAAGATCCAAGGAAAGAGAAGCATAGGGGGGCGTAGAATGTCATGGCTGCGCAACCTGAGAGAGTGGTACGGATGTACATCAAATGAACTTTTCAGAGCTACCATCTCAAAAGTCCGAATAGCTATGATGATTGCCGACCTCCGCCGCGGAGATGGCACTTGAAGAAGAAGAAGTATGTATGATCTTTTAAAATATCATGTTTCTGTAAACCCTTAAATAATTCCTTTAAATTATCGTAACCAGATTCACACCACGTTTTTGATGTTTGCACCTATTTAATTCTGCAGCTAAATTAAATAAGATACAAACAAGGCCAACAGAAAAAAATTGTTTTTTTATTTTTCTCCCGGTAGGTAAGCCGTGAATACTTGTTGTACCAATTATCTAAAAATAATCTATTACTTCCAGGTAGGAGGCCACTTATTTTTAATATTAATTTGTTCTTCGTATGGAATAGATGAAAAGCCATTTTGCAAAATATAATTTACAGTATTAGATTTATTAGTACTTATCAGCACAGTTTCTCCCATAACTTGCATTTTTTAGATTAATTTACCTGAATTTGTTAGCACTATAATTTAAAAAACCTTGTCATGGTATTACTTTGAAAAATCAAAATAAATCAATACAAAACGAATCGATCGATACGATATCAGAAAAGTAAGTCAGTCTACTCACTATCACTTTACTACTTAAGTACTTAGTACTTATCCATCCCGAAATAACATTTCATCCCGCGCTCGCAAGGTACGTGAAATTGTGTGGCTAATCCAAATGAAGCATCGGCAAATTCAAATCTGCCGTACTTACCATTTAAATGCGTAGGAAGAGAAATGTATGTTTGGTTGCTTATTGACTAATATTCCGTTAATTTTTACATGTAAATCGTCAAGCTTGGGATCGGCTTGCCGAAACGTAAGAATTCATATAGTCGGATGAATGACTCGGATTTCGTTTCATTGATTTAAAAAGTGTCTTAATGCGCAGGGATCACTTAACGCTTGGATTAGTCGAATTAAAAAAGAACGTGAATAAAATTTAGTCTGCATTATCTTACAGATATTTTTTTATTTGACAGAAACAAATGACATCAGCTTATTACCTGCCATAATTAATTATTGAAATATTGTTTAAATTAAATATTAAACAAAAATCTATAATATCTATAAATGTGTGGCTTCCTGCCGACCCTGATCAGCCGCCACTGATATAAATCAATAGTACAATATAATAACAACTTTAGAAACTATGCCGTCAATTTTTATCGCTACATGTGGCTATACAGGTAAGTTAATCTTACCACATTTATAACTTAGGTAGGTAATACAAAAATAATGACCTGCGACCTAATACCGTACAGAAATATTAGTACCAGTGGCAGGGACTATCTTTCGATTTGATATAGTCCGGCATTCATACACATTGTTTCGGATCATTATTAAGATTACTTTTTTTTGCAATTCCGTACATATCGTATGGTATAGGGGTGATAAATCTAGGGCACAACCCTTGATTTTAACTTTCATTCGTTAAGGTCATTAAAAAATATACGGCATCACTTCCAAATGATTACTTGATGCGTAAAATAATTTTTGGCAACTATGCCATCTAATATTTATCGTTCTGGAGTCGGCAACTGCCATTTAAACTACAGAATAATAATCTTTGTAGTTGAAATGTATTGACCTACTGGGAAATGGACAAGTAAGACGTATGTGCTTACCATCCACTGCTCCCATACAATGGGGAAAATTTGCAATAGTTTCAAAATCTGAAGCGATAGACTCCCAAATGTCTCTTATAGGTGTAGGTACACATTCCTTCCGCAGAACCATCCAGATTGCTATGCATACCTATTTTACTATCTTACTTGCAGTAGAAATTCCAATTCGATAAGTATAATGTAGCTCAGTAAACATGCAGTCACTTACCACATATCTGAAAAAAATCACGTATGTTCATATTTCTTAAAAATAAAAAAAATAATTATTGGTACTTGTTAAATGCGTCCATAACTTTATTATTATCTAAATAAACAGGTCGACTTTTAATTTTAAAATGTCACTTTTTAATATAAAAAATTAGCCTTTATTTCCACTCCTCGCGGGGAACTAATCTTCCAATTTTTCAAATTTAGTTAGCCATATACATGGTTAAAAAATGGTAAATATGCGTGTGCTTAAAGTACGGAATAAATTTTAACCGAATATGAAAAACTGCAATAATACATTTATGCGTTACTTTTATGGACGCATGCTAGAAAAATTGAAAGATACTAAGACACGTGAAGCATGTGTTAAAAATCCTAAAAAACATGTATTTAATGACTAGCTCCAATGGTTAACTAAACTCTCGAAGTTAGAGCAAGAGCTTATAGTTTCGATGACAAAACTAGGGACGGGATTGGAAACACGGAATATACTGACATTGAAGCAAACATTAGTGTCAGTACTGAAGAAAAAAACAAGGTACCACTAAGGTAAGTATTGGAATCTGAGAAATGGAATAGCAAAATATCTTTCTTCCAAAGTTTGTTGCCTCACCTAGAAAATATGATGAATATAAGTTACTTTAGTTTCAAATAGGAATTTTGCAAGTGATTACAAACAATATTGAAAAAAAAGGATGATTGCACAGGTTCTTCCTACTTTTTCTCAATACCATTATACACACTCTCACTCGCCGCAGTTTTGCTTCAATTCGCTTTTTTTCTCAATATTGTCAACTTACTCAGTCCAAATAATCTATACCATCATTTAGTCAAAATTAATTACATTCAATGTTCTTCGAATGAAGGAATGCAATCAACACGTCAATATTATGAATTGTGATTCATCGAGAAAAACAACTCCAGCGACGTATCAGAGGAAGAGTTCTACTGCGCATTCTCTGGACTTTCATAGTTTAGATTTTGCTTCACCCTAATCTGTTTCATTGTAGAACTCAGGAAAATAAACGACTTGTCGTTTGTCGTAATAATGGTTTTGTTATATTATAAAGAATATAAAGCCAACTCTGGTTATGTACTCGTATATCTGTTGAAGTATTAACATTATCATAATAAAAAGATACGAAAGTATAATGATCCAAACAAATGAATATTTATGACATTATATAAAATCGTAAAATGCAGGATGTTGAAGTTTGAATATTGTGAAATTAATTTTGAGAACCCTGTACATTAGGATTGTTTTGAGAACCCTGTACATTAAGATTGATTTAAGATTGTTATAAAGATGATCTTTTGGAAGGGTATTTTTAAATCCTTTATAATCAGATTTGATCCTTTATTGAATATGGCTGCCTGCTCTTGACCGGGAAAAATTTTTGCAGGTGGAGTTGTTTTTTTTATTTGTCAGAAAAATGAAATATCTTAGAAATAAGTATCTCTAATTTTCTACATATGTATGGACATATATAGGAGCTCTAAATATGTAAAAATTAATGTTGTGTTCCGTTTAAAACAGTTTGGTTGATTTTTTGTAGACAAATTCGAGTACTCTGTATACACAAAAAATATTATAAAAACGGTCTTTTAATTGTAGTTTATACAACATCTTTTTAATTGGTGTTGCGGTGTGGGGTTCTCCAAAGAATGATACTGATGGAAAGAGGATAATTGGGGCACTAGCTGATATAAATTTAATAATTCTAAATGATGGTTCAGCAACCAGAATTACTTCTCTAAACTCCACAAAATCAGCTGTAGACTTAACGTTAGTAACTCCTGAATTAATTGCAGTAGCTCATTGGGAAACATTAATTAAAACTCTTCTAATCAATATATTATTTTCATTAAATTAAATATTGAGGTACCTTCTACCATTGTCTATTTAACAAGGAAACAGAGTTTAAAGAAGGCCAACTGGGAATTATTTCAGAGGCCTCTTGAAATGGAACTAAAAAATGTTGTATACAATAATAACTGTCATAAAATAGCACTTACTCATAATAGAGCAATCAGTAGGAGCGCAAAAGCTTCTATAAAAAAAACGTGTCCTTCATTTTCAAAGATAAACAAAAATCGATTTGGTGAGATGATGAGTGTGCCACACAGTTACATCTAAAGAAGAATGCGCTTAAATTTTACGAAACCTCATCCACTCAGAAATACTTTCTCAAATATAAAAAGATAGAAGCTACAACTAAAAAAATTGGTTAAACAGAAAGCAAGAAGCATATGGATTCAATTTTGTTTCTATCTTAACTCCAGCTGCCCGTTAACTCAAATATGAAAAATGGTGAACAAACTAAACAACAAAAAGACAAACATTAAACATGCTCCCCCTTCAGTTGCAGTAGATATTCTACAGAAGCTATGTCCATCTTTTGTTGACAAACATATACCTCACCCAGGTACACTTGTAGAAGAACATTCTTTACTAAAATAAATAACATCATCCGAACTGGAATATGCTATTAAGATATACAAAGACACAGCCCCAGGCCCAGATCAGATTTCGTATATTATGTTACAAAAAATGGGTATGTTGGCCAAAAAATTACTACTGTATATAACTGTATCTTTCAAACTGGAATACCTCCTTACAAATTTAATGATTTCTTTGTTATCATCCTGAATAATATCGACCAATTACATTGTTGTCATGCATTTTTAAAACATTCGAAAGAATTCTAAAATTGAGAATCGAAACTTGGATAAGGCGGCAAAGTATACTACCAGAAACACAATTTAACTGTAAACAAGACTGTGATACGACAGATCCAGTCGTTCGTGTGATTACAGATGTTCAAATTGGCTTTTTCAATTACGTGACAACAGGTGCATTGTTTATCGACATAAAAAGTGCTTATGACAATATTGATTCAAATATACTGTGTGATAAACTTGTATTTCTTGGTGTTCCAAAATACATTGCTTATTTACTATCAAATTTAAAAAAAGACAGAAACGTATCGATTCAAATATGTCATAATATCATAGGACCAATGATTACATCAAAAGACATTCTACAGGGAGCTGTTTTAAGTCCACTACTTTGTAATCTGTACACATATAATTTGCAAAACCTATTGCTGGTTTACAATATCCTTATGATATTGTCGTCTATTTTTAGAAGAAAACCTATATCGAAAGTATTACTGAACTCAAACATATTATAATGTACAACTTTGATAGCTGGACATTGTTAAATGGTTTCATTATTTCGTACCAAAAGTGTGCTGTAGTATTTATTTAGAAAACTAAAAAAAGGCACTAATTTGTTTAAATTACAACCAACAGTAGCTGCAAACCTATTTTACAAAGTCGTTGCACTAAGTAGTGTCGACTATCCTAAGATTAAAATTAGATCATTGATGTTTTCCGAAGCATGTACACAAAATTGGAGTTCTCCTAAGAGACAGACGTGAGTTTGGAACTAGCATAGCTGATCTAAATCACATATTCTTTATATGTTCGATACAAGTACGTGGCTGGTTCAAGAATTGCTGAAAGCAGAAGACGCCATTAAACTCAAATGTACTACTAAGTGAAGATAATACAAAAAATTTTAAACTGAGTATGATATTTGTGCAAAAAATTAAATTAAAGATGTGAATGTAAAACTGATCGTTTAAATGGATATTTCCTTTGTATGTGTACCTATTTGTTGCCCACCTATCTATCTTGTGTGTTATAATAAAGTCACCCTGATGAACCCCTGAACGTGAAAAATGTACTCCCTGTAGAATTCTAAATGAATGAATATTAATGTATGTATGTAATTACTTGGTTAAAGGTTCTAAACCAAGGCTAAATTGATCTGTTGTCCTAAACATAGATGTAGGTTATATACAATAATTCTTTTGAATCACAGTGTGGAAAGATCTATGAGACCAAACAACGACTTTAAAATCTAAAATCTACAATCTACAATTGCACTCTTTTTATCTACTTTCTTGTGCAATGCAACGATATGATTTTTAAAATAAATAAATTAAAGGTTAAAATCCATTACAGGTTGTCAAATGTCCCTAACATAAGCCCGTAAAAAGCAGCGGCAGTATCCGCTGACCCCACTATCACTCTTGGCAAACGATACATTATAAACATTTGTAATACTACTTGCCTGCTTAGTACAGAGAGTTAATATTGTCTTTATAGCCTAAACGAGATTTACGGAGCAAAGTATTACTCGCATATTACATTCCACCCGAATCTAACAGACTCCATTTCAACATCGTGCCACATCAACCCCACCTCGCAACCCTTTATACATGATACAGTGTGAAGACCCACATCTTACTATAATTTTGGTTTTAACATAATTGTACTAATATACTTGGAATCGAAATCAGAATACGCGAAATAATAATACTGAATGATACGAATAAAAAACACACTGATAAAAAATTCTTCAGAATTTTAGCGGTCTAGTAAATTACTTGCTCATTATTATTTGAATCTGGATAGATTTAGAGGGGACTATATTTTTTTATGTTATGAATAGGATAACTTATATTTTCCTAATGGTAGGGTATGGTTTATTTTTAATATTTTTGGATATTCTTTTTTTGAAAAATTATTTAATTAAAATTTATTTATAACATTAGTACATTATAGTATAACATTTCAAGAGTATTATCTGAAATTTTCGTACAAAAATATTTAAAAGTGAGTAAATGACAGTTAATTTTCCAAGATAAAACAGGCACTTTTCAGTGTTCATCAACTAGATCATCTGTTGACAAAAAACCAAAATGAGTTCGTTACTTTATGAGTTTCCCTAGGTCTCAACGTCGAGATATTGTTCATTTTATTGTTTTTTTTTTTAATTTAAGTAGTAAATGAAGACGAATTTGTTTAATTTTCGAAAATTTGTTGTAAAATTTTGGCTAATTTGATGCTGTTAAATTAATTATAACAACAAATGTGCAATATTTCTACGTTGCGTTCTAAAATTTATCTAGAAAAGGACTGTGTACAATTTGAGAAGGATCGATCAAGTAATTTTTGAAGTACAGTGAACACCGACTTAAAATATATATTTCCAGAAAAACGTGTTTAAAAAAAAGTATATTCTTCTGATACTCAGACAGTATCGTCTATTCCAGGCCCTTTTAGCAACGTGCTTCCCGCTTAAGTGTCCAGAACATCTTTTTGCTATACTGTGTACTGTTTGCTTTTGCTGTTATTACATAAGAACTTAACTATGTACTTATTCCACTTTTTATGTGAGTGCTCAGTTACCTCACTCACTCATTTTACTCACTCATGATACTCACCCAACACACTCACTCACCTCATTCACCTCACTCACCTCACTCACCTCACTCACCTCCCTCACCTCACTCACTCACCTTACTCACTCACCTCACTCACTTAACTCACTCAATCCTAAATGCCTATAACTATATCGATTTTGCTACGATCACTCTGAAATTTTAACTGGATACTCTTGAAGAGTTAAACTATCAAATAAACACCTAAATATTTATGGGGCATTAGCAAGCTGTAAAATAACATCGAAAGTCTGAAATTTACCCCGTTACTCCTACTTCGGCCCTCTTTTGAATGCATCCGTCCACTACACTATAAGTGAATTTACCTCCAGTTCTGGTTTAGCTCTAATATGCGTTCGATTTTAACCCCTTTGGTTCAACTTAGGCACCCGTCGGCAAACGGTGTAAGGTCGAACTTTTCTCTCATAGTGTGTGTGTTGATTAGTACAATGATTGCAAAGACACTTTCTTTAGGGTCCAATCTAGTCAGCCCGTTTTATTTTTATCTTGTTTTAATTTTCATATCGGAATATTGCAACAAAGTAGGCTCAATATTATGTATATAGCTGTTGTAGGGCATACTTTGATTTCCACTGTAATTCCCAGACACACCATGTACCTGATCTGCTGGCACTTTTACTATTATAGTCGCCAACTTTGCTGTAATGAATTCCTGAACCGATTCAATTTAATATTTTGAGAGTAGTACACCTGCTCTGTTGCACAGAGCAGGTTTATGCTGCTGCTATTTAACAAATGAGATCGGCTGATGACATTAAGAAGATCGGAGGACACAACTGGAAGCAAGTGGCGTAAAATAGAAAATACTGGATTGATTTGGGGGAAGCCTACGTCCAAAGTTGGATTACTTAACGCTGAAGAGAAACCTGCTTTGTTAATTGTCAATAGCGTTACGATACAGTATATTTGTCGTTTATCTATCAAAGGTATCTGTAGGTCCCAAATAGTTGTTTCTGTCAATAAACTGTAAGCTACTAGCAGCTTTTGTCTATCTCTTTTTTTGTCTAATTGCCCAATTATTTGCTGGCCTCAACGGATCCTTAATCACCGGAAATTTTGTATCTTTACTACTACTACTAAGGATTTCCACAGTTTTCACTGTCTTCCTTCACTCAACCGTTTTCTCCAATTTTCCCTGTCATTCCAGTCTCCATCTCGCAGGGTTCTTTTCTCCATAGCCTCGTCGATTTCATCTCTGAATGACCTTCGAGGTCTTCCTCTCTTTCTTCTTCCAATCGGGCTCAATTCTGTGATTTTGTTTATCCAGCGTCCTCTGTCCGCTCTTCTGACGTGGCCGTACCAGGATAGTCTTTTCTCCTCTATATAGTCGATTATGTCTGATTGCACTCCCATTCTCCGCTTAATCTTTGCGTTTTCAACTCTGTCTCTTTTTGTAAGTCTACAGCTTCTTCTCAGGAACTCCATTTCTACTGCTCTTATTCTACCTCTATTTCTCTTGTTTATTGTCCAGTTTTCGGACCCATATGTCAGGATACTTCTTGTCAAGGTATTATATATTCTCTTTTTTGTCTTTATCGTAAGGTTCTTATCCCACAACACTAAGTTTAGTTGTCTTATACAGTTTCTTGTTTGTCTCAGTCTGTTGTTTATATCTTCTTCTGTTGTTCCCTGGTTCGATATTATGGTTCCTAAATACTTGAATTTATCTGTTCCATTTATTTGTCTTCCCTCGTCTATCTCTAGGTTTCTCATATCCTTGTTTTCTGTTGTTAGGTATTCGGTTTTCTCTAAGTTTATTTCCATTCCGTTGTTTTTATATTCTCCTTCTAGTTTTCTGAGCATAAAGCTGAGATCTTCTTCATCTTGTGCGATGACTACTTGATCGTCGGCAAAACTTAAGGTGTATATGTATTCGTCTCTTACTGGTATGCCCATTCCTTCGCACTTTCTCCTCCATGGTTTGAGTGTCTTTTCCAAGAATATTTTCAACAGAGTAGGGGACGTAGCACAGCCTTGTAGAAGTCTTTTTGTCATCTTAAATGGATTGTAGGCTTTATTTCCTTTTAACATTTAATAGCTACTTTGTTTTCTTTGTATAGTGCTTTAACTGCTTTTATTAGTGTTTGTCGGATTCCGAGATCATTCATTGCTTTCCATAATTTGACTCTAGGTATTGAGTCATATGCTTTCTTTAGATCAACAAAGGCCAGATGGACCGGTCTACCTTTTGCCATTTTCTTCTCTATCAGTTTTTCTAATGTGTACGTATGATCTAGGCATGATTTTTCTACTGTGAACCCTGCTTGGTCTTCTCCAATTTTTCCTATTATTTCAGTTTCTAGTTTTTCCTTAATAATTTCCCCGTAAAGTCTACCTACCGACGATATTATACTTATTCCTCTATAGTTTTCACATTTTTTCCTGTTTCCTTTCTTATGTATGGATGTGATGTATGCTTGTGTCCATTCCGCAGGTATTTCTTCTCCATTTAGTCCTCTTTCGAACATTCTATGTAGCATGCGGAATAACTTTTCCGTTCCGTTTTTAATTAGTTCGTTTGCTATTCCTCCGGGTCCTTTGGCTTTTTTGTTCTTCAATGTCTTGATTGCTCTCTTAACTTCTGCCAGGCTTATTTCTATCTGGTCGTATGCCCCAATTCCTGCATGTTCTATATTCTCTTCCTGAAATTGGGGACGGTTTTCTGTAAGTAGTTCTACGTAGTATTCTTGCCACTCGTTTTCACTAATTTTGCCGATCTGGGTTTTCTCTGTCTTATTTCGTTGAAGTGCTTTTAATATTCGCCATGATTCTGAATTTCTCGTTCCTCCGATATGTCGTTCTATCTCTGTGCATGCTTGTTCCCATCGTTCGTTCTTTTCATTTGTTACTCTTTTCTTTACCTCTCTGTTTTTCGCTCTATATAGGTCTAAGTCTTCCTGTTTTTTGGTGTTTAGGTATTTTATGTGTAGTTTTTTCTTTTCTTTTATGCATTTCAATGTGTCTTCCCTTAATTTGATATTCTGATGGGTGTTCCTTTGGTCGTCTTCTCCAAGAGCTTCTAAGGCCGCTGAAATCAGGCAGGTTTCTATGTGTTTTGTATCTCTTTGCGTTCAAATATTTCTTATCCTTGTAAAATGCTAATAGTTTCGTGATTCTGAGAGTTCCTGGCTATGATATTTTGTGACTTACCACTTTTAGGTGGTATTCATGTAGTACCAAGCCTTATAGTTATTCGCATACCTTAACGATTTTATTATTTAAGTTAAATAAGGGCCTATTCAAACATTAATTCTGATTGCTCCAAGTTGTGACATTTTTTTATTTACCAAGTTTAGCTTATTTAAACAATGGTTCTGATTGCTCTTAGTTATGGTATTTTAAAATTTACCACGTTTGGGGCATAATATTGTACTATAAATCTATGGATCATCGTCTGCCCTATCGGTTTTAATCTTTCCGTAGCATAAGAGCCTAACCAATCAACGAGTATTTATATGGATCCGTCTGTTGTTATATTTTTCACTCTTTAGTTTAAGACACAGAGGCATACATTTTAATCCTACGGATTAAACTTCGTAAGGATATTTTTACTTTCGGAAATATATGCACTATAAGAGGAAATAATTTCAGTTCCCTATTCAATTTTCTCATAGTTGGATCTCTTTTATTATGTGTTCATTTACCAAATAGTTTTGTTATGATTACTGGTAACATTAATGGTTAAATCCATTGGAAATTCAGTTTAATATCTTCATTCATTTAGATGAAGGTAATATCTTGCCTTTTTTAACTCGGGAATGTTGTCCTAACATTAAATCTTCTTAGAACTTTTTCTAGAAATCAACTCCTTTAGAATCGGCTCGTAATTTTTTTTTTCAAACTTCAAATACAGTTATGCCCTTCGGAGTTACTGAAGATTTCTACTACCTGCCTAAACTTACTATAATTACAAAAATACAAGTCACCGCTACAGACCCCTCTTTGTCGCTAAAACATCAATTAAAACTAAAGTACGTTAGGCGGTCCAGAGTACGCATAATAGCAAAAGATAGAATAGATACTGCAGAAATGCCAAGGCTCCATAAAGTTCTCTCCAAGGAACTTCAGATAGGTATACCCCAACTCCAGAAGGAGTCAGATGAGGACAATCAGAGAGGCATGAAGACCCCAAAAGAACTTTTCAGGTTCAATTTTCTGAGCCTTAAGTAAAACTGATACCACTAGGCGCATGGTACAAAACTGAACTGAAGACTATAACTCATCGTTCTAGGGAAAACTGGTGTATAGTAAAAGCAGAGGCAGCTCACAAAAAAATCAAATGGTAAATAAATTAATTTAACCTATACAAATCAATCACAAGGTCTGAACAGGAGTTATTCAATTTAGAAGGAGAATTACCGTCTGTACAAAAAGTCTGTACAGTATGATAATACCTGCCTAGCTTAGGACGAACGTACATTGCAAAAGCGTGGAAACTTAAAAGAGTACATTGAAAACCTGGCAAAACCAGCCAGGAAAAAGCGTAGGCCCCATAATTCGGGATTCAGTAGGTTGTACTAAAGACTTTAGAAAAACTGCTAGATAAGAACATTAGAGATGGTACATCAGTTAAAAGTTTGATACATAAGGCACAGTCAGATATAAAATGTAATAGGCTCCGATTATAGTTATAGAATTGAAATAAAATGGACCACAATATAAGCTCCCAAAATGATAAACTTTACCAAACCAAGAAATTGAGAGGAGTTAGGTCATCTCAGCCTAAATCGTAAACTTCTAAATTTGGTGAGTGAAGTCAAGTATCTTGGGTACTTGACTACTACTACTACTAGCAGAGTAAGCGTCTTCTTTTCGGGCGTCTGTCATGTCAATTATTCTTCTTTTAGATAGCAAATGTCAAAACGAAGCAACCGACCAATGGGAACAAAGCAACAAAGCCCCATCTATAACAAAGTCCCGTCCACCTTTGTCCCCACTACGCGCTTAAGCCGCTTCTTATATGGTCATGTCACCGCCTCGTGATGTCGTTATAGTTTGACTATTATCCGTTACTCAGCGCTAGTTATTTTAAATTATATTTTAATTTTAATTAAATCAATTATTTACAAATAACATTAAACAAAAAGAGTTGTCCTCACGGGGACTCGAACTCGCAAACACCCTCGTTGTTTTTGGTGTCGTTCTGTGCTCAACTTTAATGAATAAATACGAGAGGTTCATCTTTAATATCTGTCTTATTTGTACCTCTATTTTCTGTTCGTAAGTCTTCTTCTTCAGTTTTTACTGAAAATAAAAATAATTATTAGTTGTTTATATTACTTTGAAATAAATATTTTTAGCTTCCAAGTCTTCAAATTGCTGCTCCGTAGCATCAATGTCATCACCGTTGTCTGACATATATTCAATATCTGAAAGATTTTCTATTATGTTAAGCAACTGCTTATGGGTCAAAGGTCGCTTTAAGTCCCTGTTGGCTACTGAAATATTTAAAATATGTTTATTTTGTATATATGTACTGACAAGTAGTATGAATGGACTGGGTTATATTTATAATCTCTAAAATAACCCGTTTACTCACACAGCACAAGTGAAGACGTCACTTTTTAGTAGGAATAAAAAGCCAAAAATCAATTTATGTCTCTTGCTACTACATATTCCACAAAAATACACCTTTATATATATGATAATTTGAATGAGTCACCTATTCTAAAAATAAATTACTGTTCTTTGCGCGGTATAGCTGTCTGCATAGTGGCCAGAATCTTACTAAAACTTTTCCGATCATTTCTTCTACTTGCCAATAGATGCGCTCTAGATGAATATGAAATGTTTAGAGGTCCTCCAATGTGGACAACATGAGCAAACAGTCGTACTACCTGTTATAATTTCGTACAACTTAGCGCGTAGAAATGTATGTCTACATTTTTGAACGCCGTGAAGGAAAGGGCTAAGAGTAGAGAGTAGAGACGGAACAAATCTACTGAAATATGCAATAGAATAGGAAAAAAATAATTCATTTTTATTTGTTATGCTGTTTTGATCGCGGTATTGCATATTTCAGTAGCTTTGTTCCGTCTTAAATCTCTACTCTTAACAATCTTAAAACCATGTAAATATCGGTAGAATATAAAATCACATAATTTGGCGGGGTTCAAATAGAAAGAACTTTCCTTCACCAGCCCTGTACATATCAATGTACACAATAGCGACCCTTTGTATTCACATATTCGTCTTTTAGCCCACAGCTACATCTGAGAAATTGAAGAAGATAATAATCATTTGAATATTCACATACTTTTGTGGTTGTATTGACCTTGTTGGATTGCCGTATGCGGCTGTAGCTGAAATACTTAATTCCGAAAATGTAAGTTATAAAATGTTTCAGTTTTTATAACTGGATTTTATTTATGGAAGACGAAATAAAATAAAAGCGTTAGTTAAAATAAATATGGGTATTACGGCATCAACTTTTTTAAAAGAGTACAGTTTTTTGGGAGAACTATGGCAAAATGTTCATACATTATGTTTTATGTTAAGCGTTAACCAATTAAGATCGAGAATATATTTTTTTGAGATTTAAAAATATTTTTTTTTATTTGTTTGTATTTACTCATTATAAATAAGGAAGAAATACTAAAGGAAATTATTTTTTTGGTTTTGGTTTTTGAGATACGTTTTGATATCATATGGTATCCGTAGGCATTTAGAGACATTTGTATTGCAAAAAACGTTGACTTATTTAATGTGGTAAGGTGCAAAACATTTAATGCAAAGTCCAACATTACAATTCTAATACATTGTTTTTCCAGAAGAGTTCTTTCTCCAGAACATCTTCTGTTGCACGATATCAGAAAATGATTCATTAAATCGAATCTATTATCTAAAAGTAAATTTCTATTTATGCTAGGTCCAGGAATCTTAGCAGGCGTTTTTTCCCGTCTAAAATTCAATAATCGTATCTTAATATTTTTACTGTAAAAAAACCAGGTTTTTTGAATTGCTGCGTCGATAAGCCGTGTTCAATATTGGCCAGTACCACTTTTTGCCGTGAATTCCAATAAGGTAAGTAGCTATACCTTGATCCATTAGGTCCGTATGGTTCCTGGTATGGCTCTATAGCAAACACACAAGAATATTGACACCCAATTAAACCAGACAATGCAAATGATCTCAGGTACAATTAGACCCACACCGAATAATTGTCTTCCCATTCTGTGTCACATTCTACCGCCGAAACTGCGAAGAAGTCATTCTATTCTCAGAGAATATCGAAAAATCAAGGTTTCCATCAACTACCCATCCACCATAATAAGCTTAATATCGAAATTAACAGACTGCGCTCCAGATATACTCCATTGATATATATATATATATATATAATGTCGGTTTACAACGTTCTTCGACGTCTTCCGATTTCCAATCTTCATCTCATTCTATCGTTTCATAGATCGTCCTCCAGTTCTCTTTCTCTGATTTCTTTATCAACTCCTTCTCTCCAACTTCTTCTAGGCCATCCTGGTCTTCGCCTACCTCTTGGTTGTCATTCAAGAATTTGTCTTGGTATTCTATTCTCCGGCATTCTCCTTACGTGTCCGTACCATCTCCGTACTATACTCCATTGATCCAACTATTTATATCAGGAACATCTGAACCTCACCAACGTTTAAGGAAGACAATGGGAGAGCGACTCACTACAAGAAGCACACCAAATGTCCTGTGTCGATCAGAAACCCGAACTGACAACTCACCCGCAATATATGGACAACGCTAAACAGAATAAGAACAAGCAGCGGTAGATGTGCTGACAGCTTATATAGATGGGGAAAAGCCCTTGCTCCTAAGTGTGACTGTGGTGCGCAACTACAAACTGTCCGTCACATTGTTGAAGAATGCCCCCGAAGGCGATTCCATGGAGTTTTCGATGAGTTCCTGAATGCGACCGAAAATGTTTTACATTGCATTAATAATACACAAGATGTTCGTTTGTAATACTTCATGTAACGTTTTATAGTGATTTTTAATTATGTGTTCTTATGGTATGCCATACTATAAATAAATAAAATAAATTGGGTCAGTCCCTCCCATGTTTTGGTTGTAAGCAGCTACGCAATTTGGACGAGACACCATCATATGTTTTTTTGTTCTTTGTGGCAGTATCTTTTGATTGTCCCTTCTGGCTGAACTCCGGGGCTTGTTAATGCTAAAGTAACAACTAAATTATCGATCCAATGAATCAAAAGGACATCACCGTTTCTTTCAATAATTAGTTAATAGTTTCTACGTACTTTTTTTTAAATCTTGTTTGCTAGTCAAAGGACATGACTTCAGTATTCGGTTTTTACTGAATTTACTAATGGCGTCATAACCCAAATGTCGAAGGTATGCCAGCAAGTTTATCCCAGTAAATAAATTATGTATGTGTAAAATGAGTAATCGGTACGTTTTCACGAGGATCGGTGCCCTGATAAAGACCAAAATTGACTATATAATAATCCCTTGTATTTAAGACCACATTTTCTACCCAAAGCGTATCGATTCGCCACGGATAAATGGTTTACATCCATGGTGCCTGACATGACTGACCTAGTTGGGTGTTATCGGCCACATGAATGAATTTTTGAATTTTAAAAAAATCTGTCTGGCTTCATAGCCTCTGCTACCATTTTGTTATGGGTATCATCTTTCATGTCCCAGAAAAGGCTTATTTCTGGCAAATTATTATATCCGCTAAGTAGGTATAAGGATTCCAAAAAAACAACGTATTTCTGAAGAACTTATTTCAAAGTCAGCTTCATTTTTTAAATGAGCATAGCGTTGCTTTTGTTCTGCGAGGTATTCAAAAATTTTGTTATAAAAAAATAATTCAAATAATTCAAGCGACGACATATCTTAATACATAGAAAAATTGGTTGTTGAAAATTTTCGAGACATTGCTTAAAGATCGCCTAAAATCCACTTGGCTGGTAATTTTTTGGTGAGACGATCGGAAATCCCATTCTTTTCTTCTAGAGAAATCGAAACAATATCTTTCGGCGTTCGAATGTCTTTCAAAGTTATTTGAAAGTTATCTGAAAAAAATAAAACCATAAAACAGGTCTCACTAACTTTTTAATACCGCGAAATGAAAATGTTTCTGTACCTACCTTTCTAGCTATGTCGATGTCGTTGCACTCCCCAATTCTATCATTAATTAGCAATTTAACCTCAGCTGGAGCACGCAACTGTCGACGTCATCATCATTATAATCATCCAGTCTTCATTTATCACGTATACTGCTGGACATAGGCCTCCCTTAAACTCCTCCATTCTTTGCCATTTTGTGCTCTTTGGTGCCAATTTTTCGTAATACGCTTGATGTCGTCACCTCAACGTGTAGGTGGTCTTCCTCTACTACGTTTGTCTACTCTTGGCCTCCAATTTGTAATTTTACTTGTCCATCGTGAGTTATGCATTCTCACTACATGGCTTGCCCAGTTCCATTTTAGTTCCCCTATGTGTTCCACAACATCAGCAATACTCATCATTATCGTTCCACAACATCAGCAATACAAACTGACGACGTATAAATTTAAAATATTGAAATTTAAACGAAGACAAAAATTATAACAAATTGTACCATTTATATTGTGAAGCATCGCTCCTTTATCTTCGTCCGCCGAATCCCTGTCAGTTTCCACGTTAGAGTCATGCAGCTCCAAAAAAATTTTATCCAATCTCTGCTGTATCTTGTCATCATCCCATATGATATCCAATGTTTCAGAAAGCGAAAATCCTTTTCTAAAACGTTAAATTTGTTATAAAATAATGAACCAGTAAAGTACTACGCAATGTCAAAACGCCTACGGACACCATATGGTATCACACAATTTTGAGTTGACTTACTGCACTTGAGTCAAACCTATTTGGTTTTATTTTTTTTAAATATTATGTCTTCCATAACCAATTTAATACTATGTCACGATCTTTTTAAAAATAATCAAAAATATAAAAACAGTGTACTTACGCCCATTGAGTTCCCATTTTCGCATCTAGTGTAATGCAACCATGAGCACCATGAATGAACACCAAACACACGTAAAACAACCTGCAACCTACATCAAGAAAGCCGACTGTCCAGTGGACACGTAAATCTATTCTTGTCTTTAACAACAGTGGGCGGGATAAAAGATAGCTAATTTGCGTTAATTTATAATTTTAAGTTTAATTTATAAACATTTTTATGTGACGTATTTTTCCATTGTTTATATAATTCCAATGTTTCTTTTTTTCCCTTACATTTGTCTTTGTTGGACCACCATCAGGTCTCTAGTTTTAAACTTCTTTCCTGAGGGTTCTCTAAGCGTTTTAATAGCAGTGTCCTAATCTTTCTCATCTTTTAACATCCACCACTTGATTTTTTATGATCTGTTCCGATATTTTTATTCATTTTAGATTGTTTACTTCGATGTTTATTACATAGGACGAGATGTTGTTGGCTCACAGTCTCACTAACTATTACCTTGCAGTTCTTATATTTGCACATATCTTCTATTCTTGTAGTGAAATCATCTATTTTGGAGTGATTAGTCCTCTATGTATTGCTTTATAGCCTCTCTGGGATTGGCCATTAAGTGCATATTAACAAATGTTTTCTAAGAAACTATCAGAAAGCCAGTGGCTGTTTATTTTACAATCGGTTTCAAAAATCCTAATCTGTTCAACTATTTAATTGTCCAATCTACCTAACTCACACGTAAAAAAACACAAAAATACAATAATTATTGTTCTTCCTAAAAGCCGCACAGAGAAAGTTTTATTAACTCGCACTACAACATTGTCCTTTTTTTTCCTCCGAATGAATAATCACTAAAGTACCTACACTGCAAAACGACTTTTATCTAAATATAGGTACAGTAAAGTATTTTACATAAGTGTATTTACAGTACAGAATTATAAAATATTGCATTAAATATTGCTTAACTTGCAAGTGTCTGTCTTTTAATTAATTTAATTTTTTATTTTTGTTTTAACATTTCGAGAAATAATTTTTGTTTATAGTTGTTTTTTATCTTTACATCTGAGAAAGTGACTCGGAAAGATTTATAAATTATTAATTCAGCAATTAAAAAGCCTAAAGCATACCATTGTTTTTGCGATGAAGAACAGAATTTTGCACATTAGCGAGGATATTTTCATACAAAAGAATTTAAAAAACATTACACAATATATTTTTGAATAACGGCTATCCTAGTAAAATTCTCAAGTAACTAACTATATAACTTAGACTTATATGACGGGAAATTAACAACATAATCAAGCTGCTGAGTGGAATTCTTAAGTGATCGACTTAATGTATTTTGCTTGTAACTTTAGTAACTTTAACCTGTAAAAGAGAACGAGCTTTTATAAGAATAATAAGGTTTATTGAAGATAAATTTACTGTCTAATTAAAAATAAATCTAAAATATAGAGACGCAATATATTATCAACTTAATAAAATTTTTGAAATAGGAAAGGGAAAATATAAACACTAATAGTCATCTTCATCACTATCATCTTGATGTGGTTCAGCTTAACTAAAAGTCTAAAAAGACTTAAAGTCTGCAAGCTGCTATACCATCGATGAAAGATAAAAGGAATAACTTTTTTCTTACGCAGTTTCATCAGGTCCTTTTTCTTTACACAGGAGATTAATAATGGTCTTGAGTATAACGGTGAAAATGGAAATTATTTTCTTTGCCTTTGCGACTTGCGTCAATCTTTTCATATTTTTCATTAAAAGAATATTTGTAATGAATTGTGTTTGGAAATTGCTTGTCAAATTTGAATTAAATTTGAAACATTTTACTTTCAACCAGTTCACTGTGTTACCTCTTTGATATTCTTTTTTGTTGTGTATGATAAGTTGAATTAGTTTTTTTTAATCTAAAAATTCCCTAAATTCTAATTCTCATAGCGATAAGTACAACGTTTTCTAACTTTTGCTATGACATATTAAATTCTGTGCAAAATATTCTCTGGTAGCTCTTTAGGGTTACAGTTGGCCACTGATTTTGTCTGCATTTTCGTAAGTACGATCTCTTACTTGATTTCCTTGTGTAATGACTTTCAGTAACGGGAAAACTTTTCTATGTGTTCCTTCACTATAGTTCTAATTTCTTCTGGAGTTTTATTAAAAGAAGCTTTCTTGTCCCGTTTGTCCACACCGTTATACCCTCCACTGTCATTTTTATGTTGAAATTCATTAAGTATAGGGAAGTTTGATAGACACTGAGTTTTGCAAAAGAATTTCTGACACACCTGTCGATTAGAATCTGTTTTGGTAAAAAAAAATTTAATTTGGCATTACTCCTCTGTTTACTCTGTTCTCCTTTTCTAGGTCTACGAGTTTGTACTTCTTTTAATATTACACTTATAAGTATGAAGTATTTTCGTCATACCCACAGCTTGGGTACCTGTATTTTCCCATTGGCACTTTTGTACGGTTGTCTTGTATTTCTCTTTTTCCTTTCACTATTTCTTTTCTACGTTAAAGGTCTTGCTGTATTCCATTTACGTCTTTTTTTTTGTGTCCCATTCCTCATTTTCTCGATCATCTTTTTCACTACCTACAGAACCCTCGGTTTCGTGTTGTGGTATGTAATCGCAGTCTTTGACTGAATCATCCGAATCATAGTCCATAGTACCTTCTTCTGAACAAGTCTGAGAAGTGAATACTGTAAAAAATTCAGAAGTGATATATTCAATATAAAAAAGTTACATGTGCTAAGAGCATATCCTGTGAAAATTCTTCTACCATAACTGCTGTTACTGAATGATATTCATCTTTCATAACTGCTGGTACTGAAGGATGTTCGTCTACCATAATAGCTGTAAATGAAGGATGTATCTAGAAAACCTTAACAGTTTGTAGCACAAGGGTTGCCTTTTAAGTTTTTACAATCGAACAATAAGAATAACAAATTGCCGTATTCATCCGATTTATCGCCCAATGACTTTTTATTGTTCCCCCTGTCAAACAAAAGACGCGCGGACAGCTATTTTGATCCCCCCAAGAAGCTGTTGAAGACTATCAAAACCATGTTTCTGAAATATCAGATTTACAGTGGAAAATATGTTTCCAGAATTGGGTTTTGAATGTATGCAAACATGTATATGTAGACCTTAAAGGCGAATATTTTTAAAAGCAATAAAACACTTTGTTTTGAACATGTTTGTTTCTGTTTCAGTCTTTTTAAAAATTTAAAAGGCAGTCCTCGTATATAGTGTGAGCTAGAAATGTTATAAATTATTTCCCCTATTTTCCTTCAAAAACATTTCCTTAATCTAACAAATACTTTGTACAACACAAACAGAATTCAACCGACATAGAATTGGTAATTTTGTTCTCTTGAATAGTATCCTTGATATCATAATTTTTATTTTTCATGTCACATGAAGATGATAATGAAGAAGGTAATTATAAAAGAATCAGATTGTACGTCTTACCTCGTGGAGTATAATCTGAAATTACAGGTGTTAATGTGCAAAAACTTTTACTACTATTGTTAACTTCTAAGCAGATCTGCGTAGTCGTTTCTGAAAGAAACAAAAATTTTGGTAGTACTAAAGTAGAATGGATCATTATTATATATAAGTTTTACAGTGTAAAGATCCTAACTTAATTTTTGCTCATTACCTTTTATTTATTAACGACTTTAACTTAAAGTATCATGGATCATTATTATGTATAATTTGTATAGTGTAACGATTCTAGCTTTTCAATATAGTTATATTTACTATCCGTTTAATTATAACCAGAACAGAGGAGCTACTGACTGTGAGTTTTTTAAATCAATCTTAATAACACGAAATTTTATTCCTTCAAACAGTTCAGCTTTTGACATCTTCGAAATATATTCAGAATTGTTTTTAACCTATTAAATTTGAAACAATTTTACTTACCTACACAACTTTGTTGTTCCTTCATTATATTAAATATTTTATCCACACGTTTCATTTTACTTTAAAATACTGAAAAGATGTGAAATCATAATTTTATTTATATAATTGTTTCTGCAGGCTCAGACGTGTCACAGTCAAGCAAAAACCACTAAGTCGCAAATCGGGCTCCGTTGTTTTAATTTTCGTTCAGGCAAAATCCACTAACTTGCTTAATGTATTTTTCCTGAATAGGAACACTTATTTTGACTCAGTGAAAATGTTAATAATCATAACAACTCAGTAAACAGTTATCTGTTGATTTAGTAGGTTTTGCTACAGGATCTGGCATACTAGTTAATGCTTTTGGTATAAATAAGTCATTTTTACAAAAAAATGACTGTGTGTGTTGTGCTTGTAAACCGACAATTTGTAGTTTAAATACTTTCTGAACAACGTGATTCAAATATTAAGAATTTTTACAATGTATTAACACACTTAACACGTATTGAGTTATTCAATCAATTAATTTTCTAAATGAAAAAAATGATGTGTCAATTTTGTACAAGACTGTAATGCCGAACGAACAAACATGAAACACTTCAAAGTTTATACATTTTTATTACTAATGTACTATTATCTTTCTCCAATCATGTTAACATCCTCATAAAATCCAGAAAATTAACCGAAGCAACAAGTTTAGTGTATCATTTCTCTACAGTAAGTTCTATAACAAGATAATCATAGTTACAAATTGCTAGGAACTGAGCTCCTGCTCCCTGCAGTTGAAATTCAGAGCAAACATAATAAGTTTGTTTTCGGACGGAAGGTTCAGTTGAGCACAACCTGTTGATGATTGTGTAAAACGAATGGCCGAGTTCACGGGGATTACAATTTAAGAGAGTCTGAATTGTTTTATATGGACCTTGGCAAAACGTCAACATCCGAGAAAAGAAAAGGAATTTACTGTAATTGAAAAAGTACAAACGGATATTTAGAAAGACAAAATTGCAGTTTTTGTAATTGTTTGACTAAAATTGACCATCAAAGTGTAAAACTATTTAGAAATTAATGCTACTTAAAAATAAAACTATACTGTTAAACAAAAAACTTTGCCAATTGAATTTTTTGCGATTACCTGCAATAATTAACAGTGGAATTTCGCTACAAAATATTTCAAAAACCCAAAAACTATATATATATATATATATATATATATATATATATATATATATATATAAATATATATATATGTATATATATATATATATATAAATATATATATATGTATATATATATATATATATATATATATATATATATATATTGATTTATAGTATCAGCAATCGGTCAGGAAATAAATAATATAAATAAAGGAAATAAATATTTGTTCAGTCTCAATATTTCGTCACGATTTTGTGACTTCTTCAGGAGAAAACTGTAAATTTATTAGAATAATTAATTATTATAATGTAAACAAAGTAAATATTTTAATACTTACAACTATAAGAATAAAAATTTAAATTTTTTTAGCATATCTAAATAAATGACATATTTGTTTGATTTTATTTAGGAGTTGTGGTAAATGCAATAATTTATAGAGTGAATTCCCATTGTACAATTTTTAGTGAGTAGATTAAAATAAACAATTAAAAAATTGTACAATGGGAATTCACTCTATAAATTATTGCAGTTACCATAACTCCTAAATAAAATCAAACAAATATGTCATTTATTTAGATAGGCTAAAAAAATTAAAATTTTTATTCTTATAGTTGTAAGTATTAAAATATTTACTTTGTTTACATATAATAATTAATTAGTCTAATAAATTTACGGTTTTCTCCTGAAGAAGTCACAAAATCGTGACTGAACAAATAGAGTTTTATTTCCTGACCGATTGCTGATACTATAAATCAATATTTAAAACCGTACGGTCGAAAAATAATTTTAAATATATATATATATATATATATATATATATATATATATATATATATAAAGTAGTTAGGTATTATTGACTGACACGTTATGTAAAATAAAGTTTTATTTTGAGGTTGCAGTCATTAATAGGGCAGGAAAGTAAAACTCTTTGTTCTTTAATCAAGCTTTCGCAAAATTTATTTGCTTCTTCAGGATATGCTAAAATATGGTAACAGTAAATACAACGAAATTAGAACTAAATAGCATTGTATAAAACTAGTAAAAAAAAAAAAACTTACCACATGAGGTTAATCCATTAAATTTTCAAATTTGCAAAACATTAAAACTTAACTTATTTTAAAAATTATACAGTTATGTAAGTACAATATTCCAATTTAATTTAATTTTGTAAAAATTCATTTTGACATTGATTGTTTGATTTATGTCAGAAAGACACTCGTTTCTGTTTATTATATTTTTTGTTGTTGATAACTAGCTCTTGATTGTTATTATGGTTATTATTATTATTAAGTTATCAACAACAAAAAATATAATAAACAGAAACGAGTGTCTTTCTGACATAAATCAAACAATCAATGTCAAAATGAATTTTTACAAAATTAAATTAAATTGGAATATTGTACTTACATAACTGTATAATTTTTAAAATAAGTTAAGTTTTAATGTTTTGCAAATTTGAAAATTTAATGGATTAACCTCATGTTGTAAGTTTTTTTTTTTACTAGTTTTATACAATGCTATTTAGTTCTAATTTCGTTGTATTTACTGTTACCATATTTTAGCATATCCTGAAGAAGCAAATAAATTTTGCGAAAGCTTGATTAAAGAACAAAGAGTTTTACTTTCCTGCCCTATTAATGACTGCAACCTCAAAATAAAACTTTATTTTATATATATATATATATATATATATATATATATATATATATATATATATATATATATATATTTATAACATTAAATTTGGAACTAGATTTTATTGTCCATTGTAATCAACGTTTCGGCAGGAAACCCTTGTCTTCGTCAAGATTCTAAAATGTACAAGATTAGGAACAAGAAGTTGTTTTAAAATATATAAAGAACTTACCAAAACGTAAAACGTGAAACTGACATTAATGAATTGACTGAAAAAAAATTGATATCTGATATCTCATGGTTAACTGTCATTAGTATATAATTATTTTTATATGGGCGTATCGTTGGTGTTTTCGAAAAAGGTAAAGTGAAGTGCTATGACTTTAAAGGTTTTTTATGATGTTATATTTATTATTATTTAAATGAGATTGAAATATATTTTATTTAGGTTCTATGTATATTTTTTGTGACTGATTGCGTTGGTATTTCTTATTTCTATTGATTCAAATATCTCCCTCTTATTTTTGTTTCGTTCGGTTTTTTAAATTTTGATGTTTTCGTCAAAGTCAAATTTATGCTTCTTTTTATTTTCATGTTTTGTGAGCGCAGTGACGTTGTTCTTATCATATTTGTGAGAACGAATTCTGGATTGAAGCAGTTGATGGGTTTGCCCGATATAGACACCTTCACAGTTAATACATGGTATCTCGTAAACAACATGTGATTTTTTGAGTTTTGGTGTTTGTGTTTTTAATTTAGTGAAATATTTATTTAAAAGGTTGTTGCCTCACTGTTATGTTATGCTTGGCTAAAAAATTGTGGTATCTAGAAAATTGTCGACGAAATATACCAAATATTTGTTGGTATATTTCGTCCTTATATAAAAAGTATGTTGAGTTTAATGTTAACTCTACAGATGATTGGAATTCTTGCAATGGGATGTTAGTGTACTCTTTTATGTCATTTCACTTCTTTTTAATGATGACAATGGCACGTTTTATTGAGATGTTAGTGTATAGTGAAATGACATATAAAGATATTAATTTATAGTTATTTGTTGTTTTTAATTCTAGAAATAAGGTCATTGGAATCTTTAATATAAAAAGGATTTTTATTTGTGACATTAGAGATAATGTTTTTTAAGAACTTTGAAAGATTTTCGAAGGGTGATTAAATGCAGGAAACGATAGGACGTAGAGGTACGTTCTTCTTGTGTGTTTTAGGTAAACCATAAATTTTTGGTGGAATAGCTTTGTGTAACTTAAGTGATTTTGCTGTACGTGGTGATATATAACCATTTTTGTCCCATCTGTCAATAAGAACATTATTTCTTTTTTGGAAAATATTGGTAGGATCATTTCTAAGTTTATGATATTTGGTTTCGTCTTTAAAAAGATCATTCATTTTATTGTCGTAATCATCACATTCTATAATAACGGTTTTGTTGGTTTTATTAGGTTTCAGTACAACTACATTAGGATTTTCCCTTAAGAAGGCTTTTGTCTTTTGAATTTTTTTATGTAATGCTTTATTTTTAAATGAATATTTATTTTTATTTTTAAAATTGGCTAAAATATTACAGCACTTTGTTCTTATTTGATGTTGTGAATTTGCATTTAAATTAGAAATTGAATTTTCAATCGAACATATAATATCAGATACAGGAATTTCGTTTTTATTATGAATAGGAACTGCAAAGTTGTCTTATAAACGTAAAATCTCCTGTACGTCGTTAGGTATTTGACGTTAGTTAAATTTTTGACCCAAGACCTCTGCAATTTATTTTCAGTATCCTTTGATTTCAAAAGTAATTTATTAATCTTTTTGGTGTTCCTATTTTTAGTTTTGTTAAAAATATATTCACTTTGTTTTAAACACATATGACAAAGGCAAGGGTTTCCTGCCGAAACGAAAATTTAATATTACTTATTAAACCTAAATCAGAGAAATACTAGAATAATATTTATTTTATATTAAATATAGTACGGTTCAAGAAACTTATAAAATTATATATATATATATATATATATATATATATATATATATATATATATATATATATATATATATATATATATATATATATATATATATATATATATCGAGGGCTGAAAACCATAGGGTTCCAAGCGACATTTACAAAATTTTTCAGGAGACGAATTTTAAAGTTTGCTATCAAATAAAACGGTTTTGACAATATTGTACTTTGTCAGATATGTTATATATTATTGTTTAAGGATTTGGTAATACAGTGATTCTTAAAACAATGCTGTCGTTGTGGTATAAAATGCAAATTTCATGGTTTTTTCAAAATGTTACACTTGTACTTGGAACCTTAGGGCACTGTAACAGCTGTACTTGGAACTTTGTGTCCCTAAATAAATTTGAAGTTTTAAGAATGTCATATTATGTTATCATTGTAGACTTTATTGCCTTTGTAGCACTGATAACAATAATAGCCCATACCATGATGTTGGAAGGATCAAAGGAAGAAGAAAATTAACGAAGAGTAGAAAATTAACTTTTATTTTTATAAACTGTTTCGTTTCAGAAATCAAACATTTGATGTAATTCTTAATAATTCATATAATGAAAAAAAAGGAAAATGAAAATTAATATTTACTTATTTATAAACTGTTTCGTTTCGCTATATTTCTATTCGCTTCTATAAATAAGCGTCTATATTCTTTGGTACATGGAACCATATGGTTCTAACTTTAAAGTATTTCGTGCGCTTGGAACTAGATTTCACTGTTGATTGTGGCGCTATCTGTCAACGAATCGCAGAACTTTCAATACCATTCTATGCAGAATTCAAAGAACAATAGATTTCTGTTAAAAAACGGGTTTTGTACAAATTGTCGCTTGGAACCGTATGGTTCTCAGCCCTCGATATATATATATATATATATATATATATATATATATATATATATATATATATATATATATATATATATATTATATATTTATATATATATATATATATATATATATATATATATATATATATATATATAATTACTCTAGAATAAATACAGTTGTTACTGATTTTATAAAACTTAATTTGACAATAAAAAAAACAATAAAATATATTAATCAGTTTTTTAATTAATAAATATCTCTATGATTTTAGTTACAGACGCCTAATTGCAAATCGGATGTTTAAATGTAATCTTAGGGTTCTTATTATAATATATTGATAATTACCTTAGAAAAATTTATTACATATACAGTGTGTCCGTAAAGTATGGAATAAATTCGATATTTCCTAAATGAAAAGCCTTTTTAAAAAATCTAAAACACGTCGATTTTTAAATTTAATGTTCTACATTTTACAATAAAATTTCATTATACAAGGTGATACACATTACAGTGATGACGTCATCGGCTCTTTTTTTAAATGTAACATCCTGTATTTTAGGACATTTTTAGATCGATAAAAATGAGCTGATTCCAAAAAAGTATAATATTGGGGGTCTAACGAATATAATTTGAAAGATATGCGCTTAGAAAATTAATTTTTATTGATTTATAATATTAATAAATTATAAATAAATTATAATAAATAACTTAAAGGTAATCCAGTAATTAATACATGACTTAATCTTAAATGTTTGAATTGTAGCCCTTGTTGTATTTGACAGTAACCCAAACGTTGTACAAATTCTTGTAGAACCTTGTTTATGCTTTCTTGAAAAATATTGTTTATTTCTTTACGAATTCTTGTTTTTAAGTCTCCAATATTTGCAGGTTGTTTTATAAACAACATTCTTTAAATGACCCCGCATAAAATAATCCAATCCCAGGATTGAGGTCTGGCGACCTCGCTGGCCATTCAATATGTCCACGTCTTCCAATCCACCTGTTCGGAAAAATTTCGTTTAGGTACCTTCGAACATCTAAAGCATAATGCGGAGGCGCACGATGCTGTTGAAACCATAAAATATCAAAACCTCCAAATTTAATTGTACTAGGGAATAAATTAACTAAAGTAGGTACGAGATACCTACTTAAAAACTGAAGGTATGCTGGCCCGTTTAAATTACCTTCAAAATATTAGGGTCCAATGATTTTATTTCTTACAATGCCAGCCCATACGTTTACCTTCTGCGGGTATTGTGTATGATGTTCCCGCATCCAGTTAGAGTTTTTTTTTGCCCAGTATCTACAATTCTGACGGTTAACCTCGCCATTTAATTTTAATGTAGCCTCATCAGAAAAAATAATATTTTGAACCAAGAGAGGGTTTCGGTGGCAGTTATCCATCATTATTCCGCAAAATTGTATTCGTTTATCTGGATCATCCTCGTTTATTTCCTGTACAACTGTGCATTTTACTTACTTGACTTACTTTAACGTACTGTTGTGAATTTATTAAAAGGTTCAATATTTATAACACTTACGGATTTAATTTATCTCTTTATTTATATTAACTTATCTGACAATAATTTATTATATCCGTACGTACAAATTCGCGAGCGCGGGTCTTGAGTATTAACTGTCTCTCCATATAAAAATGTTGTATTTATATACGAAATCCTGATATACTGGAATAGTCGAGAACATCAAGTTGGAGAATTCACCATAATTTGAATCTAGACTTCCACCGAAATTTCTACAATAAAACAGAATAATTAGTCATAAAAGTTAGGCCAGTATATTTATCGTAACATTGCCCCCCTCTTAAAAGATGGTTCCTCCTGGAACCTTGTCGGGACTGGAACCGGAACTGTATGCTGGTATCGGCAACTGGACCCTCTTTTACAACTTCCAGTTGTATAAAAATGACAAGGGACGGTTTTCTCTCCGCACCAGTAACTATGCGGATTGCAACAGACTAACACCTGGACTTCGGTGTCTTTAAAGATCTCCTCCACCATATTTCGGATAACCCTCCAATCTAATTGGCGGCACTCCAACTTTGGCATGGCTAACTTTTGCACGTCGGACTCTAGTACGTGCTCTCTCAATTGAAGTAAGGCTTCCCATACATCTCGGTAGGTAGGTTGGTCACGGGCAGTGTCTTTTGTTACCAGGTAGAAAAGGTAACGTGATGCATCTTGGAGTTTCAAGGTTTTACCGGGAGCTGGCACCTGGCATTGAAGTTCTGCAACTCGACCAAACTTCCTTCGAAAGACGGATGCCAACCCTGGTGCGTCTTTGATACTGGCCGGGATGGTAAGGGCCAGCGAGTAGTCATCGGGGAGCGCGAGTAGATCTTGCTTTTCTTCAGTGGTAACACCATGTCTTGCTTTACCGGTACCTCCATAGGCACCCATGAATTCCTCAAACGTGAGGTCAAACACATCTTGGACTTGGTTTACTTCCACTTCTTCATCTACGTCGTGGTCACCTTCGAAAGATGCCAACCGGTTATGGTGTACTATCATCGGCTTTCCCCTCGGAATCTTGCTTATTCGGTAGATGACATCGTTGATCTTCTCCATGATGAGGTATGGACCTTCCCAAAACTGCTGCAGTTTGGGAGAACAACCTATTCGCTTCTTGGGATTATACAGCCATACTTTGTCGTTCTTCTTAAAGCAACCCTTTTCGGCTTGTGTATCGTACCGTTTCTTCATTCGGTCGCTAGCGATCTGAAGGTGGGAACGGACCAACTCATGTACATCGTCCATTCTTCTTCGTAATTCGATCACATAATCTTCACCTGCTACATCTTCTCCAGGTCGACACCCAAATTCTAGATCACAAGGTAGTCGCATTTCGCGTCCGAATAGGACTTTGGCTGGTGTCTGGCCTGTTGATTCGTTAACAGCAGATCTGTAGGCCATTGTGAAGAACGGAAGGTATTGGTCCCAGTCTCGCTGATGATCGGACACCATCTTTGTCAAATACTTGCCAACTGTCCTATTCATTCGTTCTACCATACCATCCGATTGCGGATGATACGCGGTAGTTCTTGTTTTCTTCATGCCTAGTCTATCACATATTCCTTGGAATAGATCACTTTCGAAGTTCCTGCCTTGATCACTATGGATCTCCAAAGGCACTCCAAATCGGCTGATATATTCTTGGATCAACTTATCTGCAACGGTGGCGGCCTTCTGGTCTGGAAGTGCGTAAATCTCGACCCACTTAGTGAAGTAATCCATTACTACCAACATGTACTTGCCCCCATTTTCACTTTCTGGAAATGGCCCTGCAATGTCCAAAGCTATTCTTTCAAACGGGCTTCCAACATTATATTGTCTCATAGGAGCTCTCCTTTTCCGGTGAGGCCCGTTACTCGTAGCACAAATAGTACATTTCTTACACCAGTCTTTTACGTCGTCGGAACTGTTCATCCAATAAAACCGTTCCCGAATTCGCTGAAGGGTTTTCCTTACACCAAAATGCCCTCCCGATGGACTGTCGTGTAACTGACGAAGTACTTCGGCTATTCTGCTCTTTGGGATCACCAACTGTCTTCTCTTCTCTGAACCGTCATCATTTTCCAGGACTCGTTTAAGCAAGCCATCTTCGATGATAAATGAGTCCCACTGGGCCCAATACGTCTTAACTACTGAGCATAGGTTTGATATTTCCTGCCAAGGTGGTCGACGGTTTTCCTCTTTCCATTTTCGGATTTTCTGTATAACTGGATCTCTCTCTTGTTCTTCCCTGATCTTAGTAGGCGTCCAGTCGTCGTTGACAATCGTCGTTCTTAGCACTGCTGCTTCCTTGGATTCCGTTTTGTTGCAGTGGGAACACTCTGCTGAGCATGGCCTTCTGGAAAGAGAATCAGCGTTTCTGTGGCTAACTCCGGCCCGGTGCTCAATCTTAAAATCGTATTCTTGGAGTCGTTCGATCCACCTGGCTATCTGACCCTCTGGATTCTTAAACTGCATCAACCACTTAAGGGCGGCATGGTCGGTTCGGATTAGAAACTTTCTTCCATAGAGGTATTGATAGAAGTGCTCTACTGATTTCACTACTGCCAGAAGTTCTCTTCTCGTGACGCAATAATTCCGCTCAGGTTTTGAAAGAACTTTACTAAAATATCCGAGGACTCGTTCCTGTCCTCCTTGAATCTGAGACAGCACTCCTCCAATTCCCACATTACTTGCATCTGTATCTAAGATGAACTCTCCTTCTGGCAGTGGATACCCTAAAATTGGTGCTGTTATTAAATGCTTTTTCAAGGTCTCAAAGGCATTTTGGCAGTCTATATCCCAGCGGTATTCTCTTGCTTCCTCTGTAAGTCGCGTTAATGGCTTAGCGATATCTGCAAACTTCTTAATAAACCTCCGGTAGTAAGTACATAGTCCAAGAAAACTTCTCACTTGATGTTTGTCAGTTGGTTTTGGCCATTCCTTAATGGAATCGATTTTTCCCTTATCCACGGCCACTCCTTCTTTACTGACTATATGACCCAGATAATTGACTTTACCTTGAAATAGCTGGCACTTCTTGGGGTTTAGCATCAATTGGGCAGCTTTAAGTCGATTAAAAACGTTTTCTAAATTCCTCAAATGATCTTCGAATGTCTCCCCCAAGACGATTATGTCATCTAAATAAACCAGGCATGTTTTCCAAGATAACCCTCTCAACACATTTTCCATAAGCCTCTCAAATGTCGCAGGAGCATTACAAAGTCCAAATGGCATAACGTTGAATTGCCACAATCCAGATCCTGTGGTGAAGGCTGTCTTTTCTTTATCGACTGGGTCCATTTCTACCTGCCAGTATCCAGACTTTAAATCTAAAGTAGAAAACAATTTACTTCCAGCCAATGTGTCCAATGTGTCATCGATCCGAGGCAGAGGATAACTATCTTTCTTGGTAACGTTGTTCAGCAAACGGTAATCCACACAGAACCTCGTCGTTCCGTCTTTCTTCTTAACCAGGACCACCGGAGAGACCCATGGACTCGTAGAAGGTTCTATCACCCCGTCTTTCTTCATTTCCTGAACAATCGTTTCAGCTTCCGCTCTCTTCGCCTGTGGTAATCGTCGAGCTGTTTGACGAATTGGCTTAGCATTACCAGTATCAATTTTATGCTTAACACCGGTAGTTCTTCCCGTCTTTCCTCCTTTCGGTACGAAAATATCACGATACTGCCGAAGAAATTCCCTTAATTTCCTTTTCTCCATCTGATTTAGAGACTGTCCTGCAACTGCAACCATTTGGTCGAATTTGTCGTTGGAATTATCAGATGTTGTCGCCTGACGGATTATGGATGTCACAGGTACACAAGTTCCTACCTTTGTCTCTTTCTTGATGGTCACTGGGTAGTCGTTGACATTGATAAGTCTCACAGGAATTTCTTTAGCCGAAGTCACCAATTCCTTTCCAATTATGATTCCACGGCCAACCTCATCGTCGTGGTTCCAAGGCTCCATCATAACAGGTCTTCCTTCGTCCACAATTCCCTGTAGCCGCGCTACTATGATCGTTTCGCTTCTCGCAGGCACGACTGTATCTTCTTTAATGGCTGCTTGCACAGTGTTGTCATTATGTGGATGGAGAAATACCTCCTCGTTGCCAACTTTGATTACCTTATTCTTAAAATCCAATTGGAATCCATGCATATTCATTACGTCCATTCCTAATATAACATCCTCTTCGATGTCAGCAACTATAACAGTATGGACAAACTTTTCTGCTCCAATTCCCAATTGTACCTGGATTTCTCCATGAATGTTGGCATTTTCACCTGTAGCGGTCCGAAGTCGCAACCTCGTTGGTAACAGTTTCTTTCGGCTGTTTATAACTGTTGGACGTATAATGGTTCTGGTCGCTCCGGTATCCACCAACAACGTATGTCTTTTACCATTTATTTCTCCATCTACATATACACTATCTTCACGACATTTCAAAGAAGCTATTAGTATAAGAGGGTCTTTGGAAAAGTTCCGGGTCGAAGCTGCTCCCCTAAAGCCAACTCGTTCTGGTTTTCCTGATGGTGAGTTTCTTGATTTTATGGTCTTCGTTTTCTTGCATGTAATAATTTTCATCATATTAACGAGCTGGTCAAGTTTATCTTCATCTCCTTCCTCTTTTACAGTCCTAACTTTACTGTAACCGCCAGAGGCCTGCGAAGCTGACTCATATTCGAGGGCGGCGGATAGGACATCAACCAGCGTCTTGTGACTAGCTAATCGCAGTGTTCTCTGCATTTCATGATCACGAAGACCATCAATAAACGTTTGAACGGCCAATTTTTCCATCATGTCTTCGGGAGCTGTTGGATAAGCATATCGTACTAATCTGGCAATATCTACCTCATATTCTTGAAGAGCCTCATCTTTCTTCTGTCTACGATTTTTAAGCTGTGACTGATATACATGCTCCAAATGTTCGTGGCCATATCGCATATTTAACCTCTTCTTCAGTTGTTCGAAATCATCGGTCTCCTCTACGGCTATGGTCTGAAGCACATCTAAGGCATCTCCTCGAAGAGCGATAGTCAGGTTTACAGCCTTTTCTTTTTCAGACCATCCATTTGCTCTTGCGGCTGATTCGAACTGTTTCATGTAGTTGTTCCATGATGATTTTCCGTCGAAAGTTGGGACTTTAACATGAATAGAACCTCCACTTCCTTCAAATTTCGGCCGTGTCTCCAACTTAAATTTCGTCTCGTCTTCTTTTATCTCCACTGTAATCGGATTGTTACCTCTCTCTGCTGTCCCTGTTTCTTCCATCTTCCTTTCCATCTCTTTAATCTTTTCTTCGAAGGCTAACATATCGGCAGCAACTTGGTTTTTTAACGAAGATATTCTATCGTCCAGGGCAGACATCTCAGAAGTGACTTTGCTTTCTAAAGAAGCGATGTCGCCGGAAACTTTCGAAATATCGCCAGAGACTTTGTTCTCTAATTTCGAAATCGACGAGATGACAGCATCATGTTTGTCTTCAAATATATAAGTCTCTGGATCTAGTCCTTCTTCTAGCAAAGCGTTCTTTAGTCGTTGGACTAACTCAGCCTTTTTTCCGGTAGAAGCTAATTCTCTGTCTTCTAGATGTCTTCTTAAAGTAGTCACTGTCAGCTCATAAATCGTCGTCATTTTCACAATTTATTTTATATTCACTTGTATTATTATTATAAGTCTAATTTATGTTCGATCTCACTCTGACACCATTGTTGTGAATTTATTAAAAGGTTCAATATTTATAACACTTACGGATTTAATTTATCTCTTTATTTATATTAACTTATCTGACAATAATTTATTATATCCGTACGTACAAATTCGCGAGCGCGGGTCTTGAGTATTAACTGTCTCTCCATATAAAAATGTTGTATTTATATACGAAATCCTGATATACTGGAATAGTCGAGAACATCAAGTTGGAGAATTCACCATAATTTGAATCTAGACTTCCACCGAAATTTCTACAATAAAACAGAATAATTAGTCATAAAAGTTAGGCCAGTATATTTATCGTAACAGTACTTTGTGTACCGTTGTTTTGCAAACATCGAGATCACTACTAACTTTACGAACAGAAGTGTGCGCATCTTCTTCAAAAGCAAGTAGAACATCTAATGTTGTAATATAATTTACAGAGTGTCGAAATGATTTGCGTGCATTTTCAACCGTACCAGTTTCTCGAAATTTCTTTTCAATTTTACTTACTGTTGACTGCGTGATGGGTATTTCTGGATAGTTACCCTTAAATAAATTACACACTTCCATCTGATACATAATCCATAACTTAAGTTGCAATGATAGGAAAAATCTTTGCTCCCATAGGGGTACCGAAAGTTTGTTGATAGAATTAATCATTAAATGAGAAGTAAGTGTTGTTAACGAGAAATTCGACGATGCTGATGAATCTGTCATAAGACATGGAACAACAACCTCTAATACGGTTCCAGTTGATCTCTATTGATGTCAAATATATTCCTAGATGAACGTTGCTGAATAAGGAGTTGCGTTCTGATTAAAACAGAACCTCACATTTAAACTTTCTAACAATCAAAAATTTAGTTATTGCCGACAATTCAAAACATTACCTCCTTTTAAATGTAGTTACATTAGGTTTTTCGATTAACCTTGGGTAAACCTTTGCGTTTTAAGTTCAAACCTACCATACATTTCCAACGTTAAAAAAAACTTTTTTTGTACATAGTAACAAAAAACACCACTATGTTGTTACTAGCTAAGTTTTTTAACATTCTAACTCTACAATTTTAAGTTATGGTAAGATCAATAATGTTTTTAATAGATAATATATGGTAGCTAATTATAAATTATTCTCTTTCAGCCCTGAAGAAGCCAAATTAATTCTCTTTGGCGAAAACGTTCGGCGAAACAATTAATACTCATTGGAGTCTTTCTTGCAGATTTCCCCAATATTTAAGAGTTTACTATCTATATATATATATATATATATATATATATATATATATATATATATATATATATATATATATATATATATATGTATATTTTAAACCAACAAATAAGAAAATAAGATTAATACTATTACAAGAATTAGATTAAAGTCAAAAGTCTTCCGGGTCGATTATCATTGAGCCGAGCTTTCGACATCTTCTTTGATGTCTTCTGTAAAGCTTTCGGGGTCTGCGTCACCCGTGCCTTTAGACACTACTACACTGATCACTAATCAATGCATTACTGCTACTGGGAACAGAAGACAGTTCATTCATACCGTTGGTGATGACGTGGTTAGGATGGAGGTTGGCGTGGTGGTTAACGTGGGGATTGACGTGGAACAGACGATATTTTCTTTATAAAAGATCTCCATGTCGCAGGTAACCGTATGCCGTCATCTCTTTTATTGAGACAATTTAGCCATTTTTGAACTTCTCTAGCTTCTCGGATAATTCTTAGTTTATAGAAGCGGATGGTAGGTTTTCAAAATTAATTTTGTGAGCTGTATGAAGATAATGTAATTAGAGCTGAAGTTTAATCAGAATTGCGAACGGAAATGGAATGTTCATAAACCCTATTTTAGGTTCTACGATTTGTTTGGCCTATTATAGGATCTGGTGCAGTCTGCACAAGGAATTTCATAAACTCCGTGTTATTCATTTGGAATGTTGTCTTTAATTGATCAGAGATGAACGTTTTTGTTGGGAGGTGAATATTGTTTTTATTCCTCTTGATTTAAGAATTTTATCAGTGACACCATTGATGTAAGGAAAAATAGCTTTCGTATGATAAGGGACTGGGTCTTTGGGTTGAGATTGAGTGGGCGATTGATGTCTGTGGATTATCGTATTGATGTGATTTTCGCGGTAACCGTTTTGGATAAGAGCTTGTTCTAAACTAGAAAGCTCAGCGGGTCTACTGTATTATTATCACAAAGCCGTATTGATGTGGAGACAATGGTATTCATGACTGAATTAATTTGTGAAGGTGGATGATGACTATGATGAGAGTTGACATGCAAGTAAAGATTGGTATGGGTGGGTTTTCGATAAAAAGAGTGACGAAAACCTTGGGATTGGTTTTTCTTTATAATAACGTCGATAAACGGTAGGGATGAATCAGTTTTTACCTTAATCGTGAACTGGATAATAAGATAAATACCATTCAGATGGGTTTAAAAAGACAACAAAGCATCTCTGCCATGGGCCCTAATGACGAATGTATCGTCAACATATCGTATGCAACATGTGGGTTTAAGCATTGATTTGGATAGTACTGGGGTCTTGAAGTCTTTCACAAAGATATTGGCAGTTACTGAAGATAGTGGGGGTACCATTTTAATTCTTATAATAGTAATAATCACTAAGCTCTAGATTAAATTGTACTAACCGCGGAAATCTATATATATATATATATATATATATATATATATATATATATATATATATATATATATATATATATATATATATATATATATATTCATCCATCTCATATAGATATATGGGATGGAATAGCCAAATGGAATAAATTATTCAATTATAACAAATGCGGGCGTGTTCAAAAGAATACTCGGACACGTCGATTGCTATTTTTAGTTGCGCATATTTTAAAAGAAAAATTTTTTATACAGGTTGTGTCATGTAATAGTGGTCAATACCAACTTTCTTTTTTCAAATACAACACTCAGTATATGATTCAATTTTTGGATTCTTCGGAATATTCTATATGTACAATGTTCTATAGCCATCTTTAACTGTTTTTAAAAATAAATTATACAATAGTTCCTATTGTAAAACAAAAAATAGTTCACCGCGAACATATTTCGAAGCATACCTACTACGTTTATTGGCCAACAAAAATAAAATTATTCATTTCTGAAAAAACACGATAAAATAAAAGACAGGAAAATATTGCCGTGCCTTGTATATAATTTGCTAACGTCGGCAATTTATCAGCACATTGTGGTGTGAAAATGTTATGGGTATAATGCATGCTTAAACTCTTGGATTAGTTAATAGGTATCACGATGGGCTGATGGCAGCACAGCATATCTCTTATTAATCACGCAATACTAATGAAATCACTGCGTGGGAGCACTTATACGTGAATAGTTGGCCTTTTGGTTCATTATTATTATCTGAATATCTTTTAGCAATACAGACGATTCAGTGAATGGTCATGCAAGACTTATTTTATATTTTGCCCTATCTCTACTTATCCCTATTTATAACTTATCTCTACATATTAGTCTGTTGATCGTTCAGGGATTAGGTTAGTTAGGAAAAATATATAAACTTTTTGTTTAATACAATTTATAGAAGTAGGCAAATATAAATGAAGATTCGACTCTAATCTCTGTAAAAGCAGATTTATATATTATAACTATAGTACTGGATAGCCACACCGTCGTAGTATGGTAAGAATAATTGATAAGGGAATTAGTATGAAAAAATGTTTTGTATTAAAAAATAGTTGTAGTTAAAAAAAATTCTCAGTTCTTAAAGTAAAGAATTTCTTCTTCTCCCTGGCCCACTTTTTCCATAAACCCTGATCTTAAGAATAAGTTGCAATAAGCGACCCCTCTGCTCATTTCTCATAATCTCATACTATGTTCCAGATATTCTAATTTACGCTATTTGATTGTGTAAATGATTTTACAATCGTTTCCCATTCTACGTACAACCTCAACATTATCTCACCTGGTCCACTCATCAAATTCCCCAGATATGCGGTAATACCACACCTCGAATAATGAAGACTTTGTGTCTGAGTAGTAAATCATGACTCCTAAAGATATATTTTATGTTTATAAATGATCTTGCCTATCCTCTTCGTTATTTTATTTCCACTGAGTAGGGTAGACTGCCTAGTGATTGGCCAGTCAAATTTCTATTAAGGTATTAAATCATAGAACACAGTAAGAATATCACGTTCCTCCCTATAAAAAATCAGTTCTAGTTTATACAAAACCAAACATTTTTAGTCTAAAATCAAATTTAAGTTCCAAAAAATCTTTAATAATACCTGTCTGTCAAGAATTGGTTATTGGCATGTCTCCTCCAGTGATAAGCTACTAGTTTGACAGTTATTGGACAGGACGGATTATAAAATTTCTAGTATATTAATTATAATAGGGCTTTATTCACAGTAAAAAATATTTGTGAATTTAATTTATGCATATTAAGTCTATTTATGCAAGAAATGTGGTGGGCCCTTCGGCAGAAGTTACATTTAATTCCAAGATTTTGCTCTTTCAAATTATAAGTAAAGAGTCCAAAGAGACCAAAGTCCCTCAGTGAGCTTATGATTTTTAAATACCGAATTATTCTTGCAGGTTTCTATGAGCTCATCGGCAAATAAACTATTTTTTGCCTTCGCAATATTTTTCAGAACACATTTTTTGTTATCTTGAAAAGACCAGCGGGATAATAACTCTAAAAAACAATTATCAAGAAGCTAATTGTCTTCACATTATTAAAATAATCTTGCTCTGGTAAGATAGGTTCCTCAGCGAGTTTGTTCAAAATGTTTATTTTAGCCTTATTATCATCTTTTGTTTTCGGTTTATATCTTTCTCTGTTTTTTTACTTTGTGTTTTTTCTTTCTTGACGGTTTTTAAATTCTTAACCTTTTTGTAAACTTTGCTAACAGTAATAGCTTTGTTTTTCAAACGTTGTCTTTTTCTCTCCTCCTTTTCTGCAGCAATCTTTTTTTAGACTTCTCCTCCTTAGCTTTTATTTTAATTTATTGGATAGATGTAGTTGCGTATGTTATTTTTTTTGGTGTTTCTGTTTCCTTTTAGTTTAGGTGTCTTTGCAAACTGCAAAGCCTTCAGATTTGGAGGCCTTTGTTCGTTTGTGTTTTCATTATTATTATTAGGCTTTGTAGTTCAATCTGCTCCGTGCCTGTAGGTTCAGAGGGCATATTTTGGACGTTAATAATTTTAATATTTTCATCAAACAGTCCATCTAATATTTGATCGTATCGATTAATACAGGAATCTCATTAATGTTGAAATAGGAAAGTTCAGGCTCTTCTGTATGGGTAGTGCTATCGGTAGGAATACCTAAAGTTTGCGGTTCCACCGGAATCATTTCTATGGCCTGAGAAAGATGTTTAAAACTTTTCCATAACTTAAACAACAGTGGTTGTTCATTTTCTGTGACATCCTTATAATCATTTTTAAATTCTTCAATAATGTAATTTCCTACTATGCGAGAGAAATCTTTGTAACTTAAAAATGTTTTACTTAGATTTTCTGACTTTGTTTCGGATTCAACTGTCAAAATTTTTTGTCCTCAAAGACACTTGGAATAATCCACAGCATTTGGATTCCAAGATTTTGTTCCACGGCAATTTTCAGAACATTTGCTATTTTGATAATGTCTCTGAAGGATGATCTCGTCTTCATTGTATAACAGCCTTCTTCCATCCACTTTTGATAGGCTTAAAAGCTGACACAGCTGCAGGTTAAAGAAATTTCGTAGAGTTAGGATATAGACATATTAAAACAATATTTAGTTTTTTACACAAGGTACTAAGGTTGTACGTCATGTGTGTCCGATGACCGTTTAAAAACAAAATGATCGGAAAATACGTATTAACCTTTTTTAATTCGAATAAAGTATGTTCCCCATTCACTAGGAACAGACTTGCCGATATTTGCAGAAAGCCGCTTATGGATACGTTGGATACACGACCATCGGTGGTGTTATTCCTCCAGACGCTGTAAAAGTAAACATCACAGTAATAGTAGATTTAGATGATGCATACTTTATTTATTTTACTTCATAAACATTTGATGCCCCCTAGGCGCTAGAACTTTACTGTTTTTCGGGCACAGATTAAAACATGTCTCATCTGCATTCATAATACAATCGGGTACCACTTCCGTTAGTCCTTTTTCTATGACAAAAATTTAAAATTTCAAAAACCCATTTTCTAATGTCACTTTCTGAAACATTTGCGCTAGTTGTGGTTACAGCTTCTTCTGTACGGAAAGAAATCTCGTGATTTCTTCGTAGGAAAGCTTTGTAACAAGTTTCGCTAGGACTATTGTTAATAAAAGGATTATATCTGGGATTACTTTCAAGAAACTGCTTAACTGATTCCTGCACATCTTCCTTTCAACGTAGAAACCCTTTCCTATGATTTTCGAAAATCCAGGTCACCAAAATGAGTTCTTCTTCTGGTAGAAGAACTGGATTAGGTCCTAAATTTCGTTTCATAAATTTTTGACTTTTTCGAAATTGTAGGGTTACCCTTGGAATTTTATAGCGCCTTAAAACCTCTCGTAATGAAAACCCGTTGTTTATTTCATCTAGGGCAGTTTGAAGCTCTTTTGTATACTTTTTTTATATTTCTTTCCGTCAGTAATTTTAGGCATTGTTCCAAAAACGTTCAGTTCAATATTACCTGCAAGTTTTAAAAAATCAGTTATTGGCCCTTTGTAACATGAGTTATTGTGTGTAACACAATACCTGATTTTAATAATTTTTTTTTGTAGCATATAGACTAGCAATAGCGTTAATACGCCCAAAGAGTTCAAAAGCATTTATAGAAAATTTAATTTCGTCGAGGTATTTAAAATTCAGTTATTGGTCATCAGGCCAATCACTAATTTAGTATGAGTTTTATAATCGAAAGATTGGCCGTATTTTATTTTCTTAAATTTATTAGTTATAACATAAAAAATATCATTTAATTAGCCACCAATCACTTAACTAAGACAATCAGGGTTTTAAAGAAAATAAACTGCACAAACACTTACCAAGATGTAGTCGCCTTTAGCAAATACCTCAAACAGGCCATTCACGTTCCGATTTTTAGTCCGACTATGGTGAAGTTGGAAGTCAGATCACAGGTCGGATCGAAAATTTCCTGTCAGTTGACCTTCGGCACATGTTACGTATGAAATTTCTATGAATTACTTTACGCAAAGATCACTAGTTTAAAAATATTTAATAGAAAATAAACTTTAAATGTCACGAAAATTACCCCTATTAAAATGCACGATTCTTCATCAATATCTACTTTTTGTTAGGGAAAATAACTTTCTGTAGATCTATTTCGTACACTCCCACACAGGTACAATTTCCAACACTCCGGATTGGCTACAGAAGAATTATCAACAAACAACGAAAATTAAATCAAAGTTGTACTGAAATTAGAAGTAACTGTTTCTTAATATTGTTCTGAAGTTATTTTCTTGTGGCATCTTATGCAAATTTACTATTTTAATTGGAAATAAGCCTGAATGTTAGTTAGAAAATTATTTGACGTTTCGACTTCAACTTCGAAATATTTTGATAACGATTTCCGAAGTGGAAGTCCAAACATCGAAGCGTAAAATTGCTATAAGGCGTTGTTCAGTACTGACACATACACGCATGACGGCATCTTTTTGGAAATGAGTAGACCAATTTTTTGCAGCAACAGCGAAAAAGTGAAGTTGTTCATTATGAGGTTAGTTTTTGTAATCATTCTCATCAATGACATTAAGCAATTTCGTGTCACAATAGTTCACACGATCAACAAATAATTTCTTCATCCAACATTTTTTCTTCTTTTTTTTTTCAAATGATAAGGATAACAAGCACAATGCTGCCATTTTCCTCCTCCTAATTATATTTTGCGTAGTGTTTACTCTATACATTTTTTGGTTAAGAGATGTACACCGTCGTAAAAACAAACTAGAACTGACGTTGGATCGCTAGTTGGATAGGAAGTCTGAGCGTGAGTGGAGATGAATATCCAACTAGTAGTCCTACTAAGTGGGACCGCAAGTCGGAACGTAGATGCCCAGCTTTAGAAATCTAACTTAATATTGCACACGACTGAATGACCTGTTAACAACGAGTTATAGCGCGCAAATGGCAGACTGTTTAACAACGAAATTTTCTAGAAGTGGCCTTGAATGTTGAAAGACGAATTGGATACTATCTTAGTATTTGGTATTAGTTGTACAGTGGTGCCTTGTTTTTGTAAATTTTTTAATGGGGGCCAATGACTGACACAAATATTAAACACGGCCAATCACTGGGTATTTTACACTATTTGTATTGGCTGTTTATGTTGGTACCAAGGTATGTGCAGCTATCGACCCTCTCAAAATTAGCTTTTGGTAGTAATAAACCAAAAGTTGTGTATTTAGCATTTCGCTGTTACTGTATGTTTTTATATTAAGATCCTACCCGTATTTCTTACAATTCTATTCAATTTCTAATAATGTCTAATATGACTAAACTATTAGATACTAATTCGTCAACATATATTTTTTTATTATAACCAATAAATTACGAATCGGAATAAAAAATGTATTCTTCAAGTTAATGTGATGAATTTAATGTGAAAATTGATACGTCGCAATAACTTATTTTAAAGTAAAATTGTGAATTATTCTCAATAAAAATAGTAAATTATATTTCTTCAGAACAATACCTAATATAAATTTTAGAAGTTTAGAGTGTTTATGATAAATTGTGGTGAATTTTCTTCTTTATCTTTATCTAATTTTGATCTAACTCTTTTAGAAATAATTAACGTAATTTCTAAAATATTAAATTTCAAAAACAATTTAGTCGTCTAGCTATTAATAAAGTTTTGCTTAGATGAAAAATGTGATATTTTGTGCAAGTTTTTGGTAACACCATTCCATCATTATCCCCGTCCGTCATAGACAATAGACAGTGGCGTTAAATTTGGAATGAGCTTGACTGCGAATAATTCACATACCTAATATCACAGATCCGCAAAAAAAAATTTTAAACGTTGTTTTACTAATCTTAAATAATGCATATGGCTTGTGATAGAATACACTCAATTCAAAAATGATATTCGTTTTGTCATAGCATGTCACGTTTTTCTACATATCGGGAATTAGTTTTCCCGTTGTACTCTAAAATAAGTGGTAAATATAAAAACATGTAAAGTCATGGCGATTATTTTAAAGCTTTATTTTTAAATTTAAATAAGCTTGTAAATTTACCTTAAATAATTTTTCTACTGTGAGGCTGCTCTTGGTATATTTTCGTTTTTAAATACTACCTGGAATATTTCTCTGTAGTTTTCAGCAGTACTTTGTTGTGCTTCATTTTCCTTAATAGCTTCTTTTTATATCTTTAACATTAAAACGGAAAGATTCTTCATGTTCTTTGCTCACAGCCCAAATTCTCAGGAAATTAGTGCAGGCGGAAGTAAAGGAAAGGTACCCTTATGCTCATGAGACAACCCAAGTCTTGAAAATATTGGAATTCTTTTCACTATAATTTTGTAATCATGATCTTAATTGTTGACCAAAAATTTTTCCACAGTATGCTTAAAAGCGAACCATTTTTCTCTCTTAAGATTTGTCATGATGTTAGAAAACTATTTATCTACTTCTTCGTTTTCTGATATCTGGCCCAACGGCCTCTGAAGGACCTGAAAATATTTTAACTAAATATTTGAAACATTATTCATGCTTTGAGGGATTTTGAAAACTGTTTTATAAGGCCTAGCTTTTTATGAATTAGAGGAAAGAGAGTTTTTTCAGGTGATACCATATTTTCGTGCAAAACATTGCTTTGTCCAACCGTAAGCGTCCTTGTCTTTTAACTCTCCAATGACCAGTGCTTTTTTTAGTCTTGACTTACACCTCTGTCCAATGGTGCTTTAAACCAAATCAAGTCTTGACCTCCTTCCGACTATGCGTCCAATATTGCTAGCCCAGTGCCGCTTCTCTCCAAGTTCTCACTTCTAGCAAATTTTGCGCATCCGCTGCCGCTTCATCCTCCCACCTTCCCCGTAGACTTCACGCCCTGTATGTTACTATGTAAGACTCTTTTCGGTAATCTCTCGGTCTCCACACTCACTACATGGCCAGCCCATCGAAGTCTCTAAAGTAAAACAAATTCTAACGCCTTTTAAAACAGTTAAAGAGTTTATGGTTTTACCTGGATCTCCATACTCCGTTTTCGTGAATAGGTCAAAAAATATTTTTTAGAATTTTTCTTTCAAAGACTTCCAGCTTTTTTTGTTGTATCATCACCCATGTCTAGGATCCATAACATACTATTTGTCTAATAATACTTTTGTAGACCCTGATTTTCAAATTTTCAATATCCAATATGTGGTTTTCGAGTGCAGCACATGGGTGAGTGAAGAAGAAAGTTTCTTTTTTACTTTTCTTCTTTAAATCCCTGGTTCATGTATTCTATCCATGATAATTAAACTCTCAAATATGTGAAACTGTCTACTGTTTCTATATCATCCTCTAATTTAATTGTGTGTTTGTTTCTCCTACCTCTTACATCTGTTAGCTTTTTTGTCTTTTAGTAACGTTCTGTGAGGTCATTGATTTAAAATATTTTTAATTCGTCCATAACTAAATGGTAATTTGTAATCTCTAATAGATGTTTAATTTGGTAGTATGTTCTGTGCGAATACGCACATTTGAAAGATGTGACGCTGCGTATAATTGAAACCTAACTTTTGGTATGGAATTGACAGTGAAAACAGCAAGGCGGTGGTACCAAATTATGTGAATAGTCATAAGATATATTTTTTTTCAAGAATATTGGTATAGTTTAGAGGAAATTATCATTGGTTTTGTTTTGGAATCATTATGGATTGTTTTTTCTTTGAATTTCATTGTAATTTGGTCCAACAAATCAATTTTAAAATACGTATATGCAGTCATTTTGTAGTATTTAGTGTAAGACTTCTAAAATAATATATTGATACATTTCTTTTATTTTTATTAAAAAATATTTTATATATTATAAATATATAGAGAACAGATTTTTATCTAGTAATTTTATTTCTATTTTAGATTCCGAAAACCGTATAATTATTCTAATTTATCCAAGTTTGTAGCAAATTTTAGGCCTTTTTGTCAGCAAACTAATTTCTTGTGCGAACTTTGATCTTTTTTCAAGTTTAAAAACCTTTGTTTGTTTTTTTCAAATCCACTTTTCTGTACATAACGAAAAAGAAATAGAATGGGAGCTATATTTTTTTAGCCGACCCCTCTAAACACATCATCACATCTACCAGAAGTCACCTGGGTGAAAAAGTTTATTTACATGCGAGCTGGGTTTTCTTTTTTTATATTCCCAGCAAGGATTGATTTGTGTTATTTTTTTTTTTCAAGAATGGAAATTAATTTGAAGTGATTTTACTATTAACCAGTTTCCGACCCAAGAATACACCTTGAAACCGGCAATAGAAGCACTATTGTTTGGTTTATGTAAAATAATTTATAAACTTATTCATTTAACAATATTTAATTAGTTTTTTTTAAGTATATTCACAAATTTAAAATTCACTAAACCACTTTCTCCTTAAAGCTTTAAATTTCTGAAAAAATCATTAATAATTTCAGTAAGTTTATTTAATTGTACTTTATTTACCAAGGGATGCTGTATTACCCCCATAAATCTCATATATCATTTACTTTAGTACATATTTAACTTAAGAGTTTTTATTTTTTAAATATGTAGATATACCTTTGGGGTTTAGCCATTAGGATAGATTGTCCATTTTACTTGCTGTTCTATTTTTAATCAAAACCGAAATGTAGAAATACTTCTTCTTCTTCTAGTAGGCGAGTAGATGAAATATTTCAGTCTAGGTTTTTACTTTTCCATACTATTTAAATATATACTCTATACTCCAAGAGTCTTACAAATTATGATTATTAATGATTATTGTTATGTACAAATATACAGACAAGTAAAAAGTTTTATTGCTATTTGGGAGTGAAATTGATACCGCGGCAATCTATTAGTGTTTATTATGGGGAAAAATAACGAGAGGCAATGGCAGATATAAATACTGTTTAGCGACAGGTATAAGGTAATTCTTATCTAGGTGCGTGTATATGGACGCCAGTGACTGTGGCCAATGAAGATTGTGTCAGACTGTCATAAGATCAGCTATTAAGCTTATTAACAGATACTTGGACCACTACCCACACTAAACGAGAATAAGAGCTAGAATCTCCACTCAAAGAAAGTAAGAAGAGATAAAGAGGAAAGTTTTAACGCAGAAGCGTTAAAAAACTGCATAATAGCTAAGAAATTTGAGGAAAGTCTGAAAGGTAAGTCAGAAGATCGTGCAGCTGATATAGTTGAAGATGTTAATACCTATTGAAGACAGTGTAAAACTATATTGAAAAAGGTAGAAATTAAATTGATTAAAAGACAAAATCGTCAAAAAATAAATTCGTACTAGTGCGACGAGGAATGTGCACAAGCAACGCAAATAAAAACCATAGCATATGCAAGACTCCAAGGACGAAGAACAAAACAAGTAGAGGAAAGATATAACCAGGTGAGACGAGACAAAACACGAATACCAAAAAGAAATTAGAAGGAGCTTATAGAAAACTAACTGACAAAAATAGACAAGTATAACAAACAAATGGAAACTTGCAAATTCTACATAAAGATTAACCAGAACCTAGCGTATGCGGATGTCATCGATATCATAGCAGTTTGAAAGGCGGACTTAGTCCAATAGTTCACGGCATTGGAAGCAGCAGCAATAAAGAATGTGGCTACACATTAATACTAGTAACACTAAGTATATAAATGTGACAAATAATAAGCAAATAGAAAAACCCGAAGATCTAACGGTTGGAATATATACTTTCAAAGGAGTAAGAGAGTAAGAGAGAGGCGAAGAACGTTTAGGCTGTTTTGAACGTAAAATCCCCAAAAAGCCTTTATAGTGAGGCGCAGTATAAAGGCGGTATTCGCAGGTCCATCTAAATAAACAGGCTGCGGTGGTTAGGCCACTTAGAGAGAACGAACGAGATGGGACCATAGAAACACAATTATAACTAAAGACTGGTTGGAGGGAGGAGAACAGGCAGGCCCACAGCATGATTTAGAGACCAGGTGGAAGACGACTCAGGAGTGTTAAGCGTACGAAATTGAAAAATTAAGGCGAAGGATAGGAAGGAATGGAAGCTGATCCTAAAATAGGTCAAGACCCACCGCGGGTTTTACAGCCAATGATAATGATAATAAGGTAACTATTATCTAAGTTGTGTATATATGGACGCCAGTGACTGGAATAAATATTTGTGTTAGACTGTCATAAGATTAGCTATTAAGTATAACAATGAATTTTTTTCGGAAAATTCTTTAACGGAACTCGTCAGCCAAACTTATCTTTTTTTTGAAATCGAGTTATTTTATTAATCTCTGCAAATTTCCAATTTGAACGATAGAAAAAAATTAAAGGGTAACATTAAATTATTTTGTTCTTTTTTTTACTGGTTTTTCTTTTTTTATTTGGTATTTGTCTTATATATTGTTTATATTGATCACTTTTTAATTCCTTATAGAACTCGTTTATTTTGTTACTATGTTGCTCCCGCATAGTCTTAGATTAGCTATTTTTACACCCACATTGAATTACAAATTTGTGCGCGTTTAAAGTGCGACTCCAAACTATTTTATGAATACTAAAAACTTAAATTTATAAATTTGTGAGTACCTGAGTTAAGACATCTGTATATTGTTATGGCGGTCAGGCGCCATTTTGGGAAGTTATTTTAAATGGAATCATGTGGTAAGTAATATTTACCTAATTTGAAAGCACTAGTATTATTCAATTTTTGTACTTTTTGCACTTTTGTACTTTTTTATACTTTTTATAGGTTATACTTTTTTTTATAGATTTTAGGTCCCAAAAGTATAAAATATGGCTGATGAAACCATCAAGACTTTATTTACAACCAATTGGAAAAAGCAGTATTTTATAGATTATATCTATTTTATTATTTAAGAAGTTTTTTGAAAACCCTCTTTGCTTCGAAAGATCAAAAGCATTTAATTTTGATTACAGTCATTGCGGTTTATTTCAAACTGTCTAAAATATTCAACATTATCATCATCCAGTGAAATATGGATAAACAATGCTGTGAAGATAAAGCAGTTAAGAAAAATACAAGTAAAAATAAAATTAGACTAAATAAAACTAATAACAATAAGTAGCGCGTCGAGTCTAGTAGGCCCATGGCTTGATTGACCATTCTCCTCCATCCCTTCTTATACATTGCTTTCATTATCCAATTTGTGATATTGAGTCTTGTTGGATCATTTTCTACATAAATTTTCAACTTGTTCTGGGCGACCTCTTCTCTGATGTCTTCCGATTGTACTTGACACTAGCATTCGGTAATTTTCCTTCTGGCATCCTCTGAATGTGTCCTCATCTTAGTCGTTGGGTTCTTATTACCCCTAGTATACTAGGCTCCCCATTTAACCCTTTCAAATATTCATTTGTCCTCCTGATCTAAACACCGTTTAAATATTTTCCTTAGTACTTTTTGTTTCCATATCTGCACCATTTCTGGTTGTTTTTTATTTAATGTTTATACCTCTGATGCATAAGTTACTAGGTATAGGTATTCGAACCTCTCTACTTCCTTACATCTATAAGTATTATTTGTTTGTACTGTTAAATATTTTGCTCTATTATGCTTGGTCTGTGCATGTACTTTTTTTGTTATTAGTATAATAGGTGGTCCTTTTTATGGCTGTTTCTTCTAATTCTTTAGTTATCCGTATCATCTTCTGTTTGCTTCTGGCTACTATTGCTATAACATCAGAGAACGCCAGGCATTGATGCATTTTATCATATATAATTCCTTTTCTATTTATATTAACTTCCCTCAGCATGTTTTTAGGTAGAGACTGAAGACAATAGATAAAAGTGGGTAACCTTGTCTTACTCCTTTATTTACTAGGAACTTGTTTTTCTTTCAGCAAGAAAATCTGTGATGATCTTCTTCCTTGTTTTAAACCCGCCTAGTATTTACCAATTATATCTTAAATTCTGTTTTTTTTCGTATATTCTTTATATGTATTGCCAATATTTTGTCTGCGACGTTTACAACGTTCATTTAGCAAAAATTCGAAATATTCCTTCCGTTTATTTAAAATGTTTTGTTCATTCATTAAACTGTTTCTATTTTGTTCTCTCATAAACAGATGTTTAACACAATATCCTTTCTTTCCTTTTTTTGCCCCTAATGCAGATTTCTTATATCTTTGTTTTTTAATTTTCCTCCAATTTGTTTAAAACATTTTATTATATCTTCTTTTCTTTTCTCTTAATATTTTTAAGATTCATTTTTTAATCTCATCTCTACTGTTTTTGGCTGCTCTTACCATACTTCTCTTAATTTTTCTCCACCTTTGTTTTGGACTCTTATCTTTTTTTTTGGTTTTATCCATATGCTTGTTGAATGCTTCTTCGTAATTTCTTTTTTTATTTTCTGTCATTAACCGTAGCAAATTCATTATTTGTTTTTCTGTGTTTAAGTTTTTCAGAACTACCATTAAGTGGTCAGAGTGGGTGTCTGACCCTCTGTCCTGATGTTACTAATATACTTTTCTCATCCTTTTCAGTAATTATATGTCCGATTTGGTTTGATTACTTGTCCATTTAAAGATCTTCATGGTCTTTATGCATATATCTGTAAAAGTAAGTGCTCTTTATAATCAGATTATTTTTCTTTAACGGAGTCTATTAGCAAGTAGCCAGTATTATTTGTTCTCTAGTGCAAACTGTATTTACCTATTGGGTATCGGTATAGCTTTATTCTCTGAAAATTTTTTCGTTTATTTCCCCTAGTACTACTTTTAAATCGTATTTACGTATTATCCCATACGTTTTATAAAAATCACAGAATTTTTTTTTTATTTTCTGCATCCTCTTCCTCTGATGGTGCGTGTGTGTTTTATAAGTAAAATATTTTGGAATTAACCTCTTATTTATAGAATACTAAATCTTTCTAAAATTGCTTTAAACTCAATCATTAACTTCTTTAATTTTTATTTTTTTAAAATCCTGTTCCCAACATTCTATTCGTGCCCCCATCATTAAAGAAAATACAGTTTTCTACTTTAAGTACAATTTGCCCCAGCTGCTTAGTTTTCTATCAAATAATATCAAATTTGTATGTATTTACTTCTGCAGCGCTGTTTTTATTTTTTGCTGCACTGTATACTTTTCCTTTGCTTTTTTCATGCCTTGTCGCTACCATTGTTGTGAAAATCATAAAAGCATCCACAGACATCAATCTCCCACTCAATCTTAACCCAAAAACTCAGGCCCTCATCATAGGAAAGCTTTTCTTCCTTACATCAAAGGTATCACTGACACAATCGACAAAATTCTGTCAATATTTACCCCCCAACAAAAACTTTCATCTCTTGTCCGATCAATCAAAGACAACATTCCAAGTGAACACCGAGTTTATGAAATTCCTTGCGCAGACTGTCCCGGATTATAATATAGACCAAACAAATCGTAGAATACAAAATAGGGTTTATGAACATTCCGTTTATGTCCGCAATTCCGATTCAAGCCATAGAAATTGAAAAAAGGCCAAATTGTTTCAATAAAAGAGATGACGGCATACGGCTACCTTTGACTTGGAGAGTTTCATAAAAAAACTACCGCCCGTTTCACTCGTAAATCAAAATCCTACGGTCAGAAATGTTTGCGCCAATCCCGACGCTAACTACCACGCCAACCTTTACCCAAACCACGTCACCATCGACGGTATAAATGAACCGTCCTCTATTCCCAGTACCAGTAATGCATTGGTTAGTGATCAGTGTAGAAGTATCTGGGGCCTCAAGAGACAGACATCGGAAGCCCTGAAGAAGACATCAAAGAGGATGTTGAAAGCTCGGCGCAATGATAATCGACGCGGTTTAACCCGAAAGACTGTTTATTTTAATATTAATTTGTATAATAGTATTAATCTTTAGGTTTAATATATCTTTTCTTTGATATTCTTCAATTTATTTTTATTTTTATTTAATTTTTCACTAATGTTTGTATTTTGAGTACGATTTCCGAAGTGGAAATTGAAATGTCAATAAACGTACTTTAACGTTTCTTCTTCTTCTTATGGTGCCTATCCATTACGGATGTTGGACACTAACATGGCTATTCTGACTTTGTTGACTGCTGCCCTGAAAAGTCCGGTAGTGGTTAAGTTATACCATTTTCGCAGGTTATGCAGCCAGGATATTCTTCTTCGTTTACCTTTACCTCTTTTCCCATGCACTTTTCCTTGAAGTATGGTCTGAAGTAGGTCATATCGTTGTTCATTGCGTATTATATGGCCCAGGTATTCTAGTTTGCGACGTTTTATGGTTACGACTAGTTCGCGCTCTTTACCCATTCTATGTAGTACTTTTCCGTTGATAACTCTGCCTATCCAGGAAATCCTCAACATGCGTCTATAGCCCCACATCTCAAATGCTTCGAGTCTCTTCAGTGATGCTTCAGTTAAGGCCCGTCACTCCACGCCATATAAAAGAACGGAGAATACGTAGCATTTTAGTAATCGAACTTTTATTTCCAATTTTATATCGTGGCTGTTAAAGATTTTTTTCATTTTGACGAAAGCTGATCTTGCCTTCTCGATCCTTATCTTAATTTCCGTCGATTGGTCCCACTGTTCATTTAAGTTTGCACCCAGATAACAAAAGTTGGTCATTTGTGTTATAGGCTGTTGGTTAACTAGTAATTGACCAGGTGGTATCCTATTTTTGCTTATAACCATGTATTTGGTTTTTTTGATGTTAGAATCAAGCCCAAACCTGCTACTTACTTCTGCCACCCTGGAGACAAGTGTCTGCAGACCTTCAAGACTGTCTGCAAAAATGACAGTATCATAAGCGTATTTTATGTTGTTCAATAGTTCTCCGTTTATAAGTATTCCCTCGTCTATGTTTGTTAGCGCTAGGTTCATAATGTGCTCGAATATGTATTGAACAATAATGGGGACAGTATACATCCCTGTCGCACACCTCTTTTTAACTGTAACCTTTAATTGTGGCTTATTCCCATTTAAATAGTAATTACTTTAACGTGTCACAAGAAAATAGCTTCAAAACAATATTATTTTTCTTAACTGCTATTTTCCCTTCCCTACTACTTAACTCAACCAAACATGTTTTCTCCCAATTTTTTCGCTTAATTTACTGTCATTTGGCTCCTATTTTTTTCTGATATAATTTTTTATTGTATCGAGATATTCTGTCGATACATTTTTTTTTTACCTTGTACTACTATATTTTTTCTAATAAGCTTTTATTTTCGTTTTTTTTTGTACTCTTGGTATCTTTTTTCTTCTCTAAAATATATTAACTCTTGATTCATCTATTATAGTAGCTTTCCTCTTACATTTTTCTCTTCATCTGTCCTGGAATCATCAGAATCCGTTTTCTGTACCGCGATAAAAACCACCGGCCAGGTTCACCCTTAAGAGGCTCAGTTTTTCTCAGAAATGTGAATAAAAAGTAAGGATATTAAAAAAAACGCAACGACCGTTAAAACAAACTTTTCGATAGATCTAAAAAATTAACACTGCTGGTGGATATAAAGAAGCTTCGAGAAAGAAGAATAACAAAGACAGTGTAAAACAAAAAGAACAATTCATACTTTATATAATATATGTACAAAATAATATATTGTAAGAAGAATAGCGATACACGGTTGCTTGTTTTGTTGATAATTCTGTCGTGTAGATATGACATGTCTTCTCAACTAATCGGACAATACAATATACAAGATACAACTGGACTACAGAGAAACTATTGATGGAATAATTTTTCATATCACACACTAATTTTAAAAGAAAATCAATATGAAATTAAAATACTGACTTATGCCAAATCATAACATTTATATTTAAACAAGGGTACTGAATTGTTTGAATATTTCAATACTTGTGGTTGCTGTGAAAAAATTCCTCTTTGTTGATTGTCCTTTAGTAAGAATCATAACAAATTAAATAGCTCTGAGTGATTGTGTACCAACTGTCGTTTCTCTGTTCATGTTAGTCGATGCGTGTTGCGAGCATAGCAAGTCTCTCACGCAACTGCTAATAACTGATTATTGTTCGAGTTTTCTCCAAATGATCCCCGTTCTTTTTATGTGTTTTCTCAAGTGACAGAATCTAAGTTGAACTTACAATCAAGGAAATTAAAAAGGAAAATAACTTTTATCGGATTGTTCTACTTCCGACATTTTAGAGCGGGAAGTAATAATCTTAAGGATCAGATTTTCTTTTCTTCTGTATTTAGTATTTTCTTGCTTAAAGTTAAGTAATACGAGTACATAAATTGATTTAAATATAAATTAATATGTGATGTTTACTTAAACCTAAATTCCTAAAAATTCGTCCTCAATCAAATCAGGACTGTGATTAAGTTCAGAAAACCAGTGAATCACGGTATGGTACTTTATGACCAAAAATCTTAATAGATAATAGGCAAAAAAAAGTTAAAGGCACTTTATTACCTAATCTCCAATACAAAAATATTAACGATTTTTAACTTTTTTGGCCGAGACGAGTTTTTCAGGGTACTACAAATATTACAAATTAAAATAATACAACAAAACCTTTTAAGCATAAATAAATTATAAAAATCTCAAATTTTACGATGAGAATAAGAGATTAGATTTTTAAATTCAATCAGCATACTTTTAATTACATTAAATGTAAATTTAATTAACATTATATTGCTACAAATTTTCTCTTTTGCCATTACATTTTAACTTTGTTATTTTTTAACAGATTCAGTTATTTTTCATGCGTGTATTAAATTATAAAACATCCACATAATTCCAACAAAATGTTTAAAAGTGCTCCTAAATTCGCTCCAGACATATATTATAATAAGAACGTCAATAAGATTTTTCAACGCATTGGACCTTTGGGAAATTTAGTCATTCCCAATGGTCAGACCGTACTGTACTTTGACAATGCAATAACTTTGATCTTAGACGGATACCCACGGAGAACTTAATTCTCTATAACGTATCGCAAAGACTACCGATTTTGGTTTCAAAGTTTGAATTTGTAAGGAAATATGCAAAACTGAGCAATTTTAAACAGGTTGAGATGAACTTCAAAGTACTCATTTTATTAAAAATGTAAAATATATTCTTTCAAAAAATACTGGAAAAGGCTATATTATGTTTTACAGAAATATACAAGGTTAAATTTAAAAAAATATTGGGCTATTAGAATAACATTAAGTAGGTAATTTAAAAATAGCTTTTAAATCTCAATATAGTCGCTCTTTATACAAGGTGTTGACTTTAACTGGAACAAATTTAATAAAAATATTAGTAATTATTCTTGCAAAATCCTTAGACATGTCAATTTTTATTTATAAGTAGTCACATGTTAATTTTTTTAAGTTTACTTCTACAAAATAATGATTGGCGACTATCCTGAAAGACCATTTTAAGAAGATAACAGGGCACTCTCCTCACGTTTTTTTGTTATAAGAAGAGATAATTGGAAAATAATAAAACAATTAATTCTTAAAAATAAGTTTTATTGTGCTCAAAATGAAGAAGTAAAAAGGGAATATCAGGTGATACTTAACAAGAAATTAAAACTTATTACAGAAAATGTTAATGTAGAGCAAATATGCTGCATACCTAAAAATATTATAAAAGTAGTAGCAGATGATACTAGCAAGTCTATCAAAAAACAACAAAAGCCATGGTTTACCGATGAATGTAAATTAGAGAAACGCAACAAGCTACAATTGGAAAGTTTAAAATTAAAAACAAAAAAAGCGGAAACAAGTTACAAAGAACAAGAAAGAAAAACCTGTGCAACAGTCCGAAACAAAAAGAGGAAATTTTTTGAAATTGAATGATATAGAAGACAACTACCATAAAAATAATCTAATTAGAAATTTGTATCAAGGCATTAAAATTAAACCGCAGCCTACTTATTACAAAGATAAAGAAGGAAAAATTATATTTAATGACCAAAAAATATTAATACGATTGCAAAGATTTTAATAAATTGTTAAACAGGGAGTATACAAATAATGAAAATAAAGAAAACATATAATGAAGAATACACATACTTAACAATGAATACGCAAAACTACTGTACGGAAAATCTAGAGGCATCGCTAAGTGAAGTTGGAATCATTATTAAGAATCTAAAAACAGCAAATGTCCTGAAAGTCATTCGATAACAGCGAATGATAAAATATTCAGGTGTGCAGCTGACAGACAAAATACACAACCTACTAAAAAATATAATCATGGGAAAAGGAAGAACTAGCAATGGAATGCAAGCAAGCAGTACTATGCTTTCTTTATAAAAAATGCGGTTAAGTGGCATTATAGGGATGTGGGCTGTGGGGCTGTGGCTGTAGGGATGGGATTGTGAGAATTATAGGAATGTGGCACTATAGACAACATCTTACTTAAGCGAAATACAAACTGAGGATCATGAATATAATAAATCGACCATGACATTCTTCATAGATTTTAAGCAAGCTTTTGATACAACAACAAGAAAAGAAATTTACAGTGTGTCCAATTAAGTTTGTATCATATAGGAAAATTGCTTATTATTTATTTTATGAAAAAAAGTTATTGTACATAAAAAGCTCTGCATAGTCTTAAACCTAAGATGCAACTATCAGATAAAGAAATTTTATTAATAATATACGAGGTACGTCAAAAAATATGAATTTCGATCAAGGGTAAAGTACTTTTATATTTTACGAAAATTTGTAATATAAAAAGTTGTTTGAAATTCAAAACTATGTAATATGTAGTTACTTCCTTCTAATTGAAAAAAAATTGAAAAGTTTTAATTTCTTTTAATTTTATATTAATAATTAATTTCATATTAATTTCTATAATTTTCTCTTTATCCGCTTCATCTATATTTCTTTTATCATGGTCCTTGTCCTTATCCCATATTTTCTCCAATCCGATCACTTTATTTTCATTGTTTTATTTTTAAAATCCATCATTACATAGTTTTCCGATAATTCGTCTACAGCTACTTTCATATCATAATACATATTTTGCATTATCACACATTGTAGTACACAAAATTTTTTTCCTAATCGTACAATAATTCGTATACCTTCATTTATCGTTGCATATGTTCGTTTATTTGCGCCCACTAGATTAACCCGAGGTATTTTGTAAATTAAATTTGTCAAATTAACTTCTATCAATTTTCTATTTACCGGTAATATTTTAGAGCTAGAGTCTATCAAAATTTTATGCGTGTTTCATTTATAAATCCATTCACAAATTTTAGATTTGATCCATTTTCTTTCTCCTTATGTCCTGCCAGTTTTATAAATTCCTTTGGAAGACAAAAAATTTCGGTTTGTTTCTAGTGTTCGCCTTCGTGAAAACGCTCCTTTTGTCTTTCTGTATTACTTCTGTTATCGCATTGTCTCTCTTCCCAGTATTCTTCTACTTGTGTGTTGTTGACCTCGCTTCTCATTTCTTCTACCCTTTTTGAGTTGTATCTGCTTTCCAGATATACTTGTTCATTTGTTCTCCTGTATTTGTTATTTTCTTTAGAGTTTGTGTAGTTCTTTCTATTACGATTTCCTTGTATCTGTCTCTGTTTTCTTGTTGGTTCCTGGATTTGTAGTTCTCTTACCTGTTTTCTCTATTTTCGTATTCTCTCCTCGGGATTAATTTTTTTTTTTGGCCGTTCTTGATGATAATTTTGTCCCCTATCTCTGTGACCTGCGTTTCTTGTGGTCTTCCATTTTTTCTGTCTCGTAGACGCGATTCTCTTATTTGTTAAAATTGACAGAGTCTATCAATGTCTTTGTAATTTTGCAAAGTGATGTGATTTTTCGACGTTTCCTCAAAATATCTGGCAACCAATTCTACCAATAATTGTTCCAATGGCATTGTTGTAGACCTGCAATGTATAGGTTTTTTCACATCCACTTCAATCCTTTCATTGTATCTTCCGTTCTGAAGTTTTTTGCTGATTTATAATTGCTGGATTTTGCCCAAAAATAATATAAATAATGAATTTTTTTTTAAGTTTTTCCAACTATCATCTTTATTAAATTCAGTAATTTCATATTCTTTACTGTCAAACCATAGGCTTGCTTCATCCTTGAGATGGTTTTTGATATTTTGCTTACATGCTTCGAAATTTTCAACATACTGTATTTTTTTTTTAATTTTTATTGAAAGTAACTGGTTGCAATTTTCTCACATCCCCACCAAATTGGATTTTCACGTCACCTGTACTATGGATAAGTATTTCTCTTCTGTCTCCTAATTTTTGTTGATTTTTTGTTTTTTGTGATTTGCTTTTCCATTTGATTAATTTTTTTCTCCACTTCTTCCATATCTTCTTAAATAGCGTTTTCCAACTTGATTTCCAGATTCTCTAGATCTTTCTGGCAATTCTTTATCTCTTCCCCCTATATATCCTCCAACTGACACCATCAGGCCTTTACAGTTTTTTCACGATTTCCCTCCATATTTCCCTGTCTTGGGCTAGTTGTTCGGCTTCATATAACCCTTGGTTATTCAATATTTTTGTTTGATCTACCCAACAGCTTGGAGATCTTCCCCTAGATCTCTTTCCTTCAACTTTACCCTCGACTATCAGTTTTTCCATCGTACCCGTTCTCCTAGCAATGTGTCCAAAATAGTGCAAATATCTCTGTTGTATTTCTTTAAGCAATCTATCCTTTACTTTGGGTTGTTCTAATATCGATACGTTAGTGCGATGATCAATCAAGGATATTCTTAACATGTTATTCTATCTAACCTATTAATGTCATATTATTAACTAACCTATTATATTAATGTCATAAAGATGATCAAAAATATGTAAAAATAGTTACAACTAAAATGGGCCAACATGAAGAAACTGATAAAAACCACACCCGACAAGACAATTAGGTTGCGAAACAATGCAGCCGGACACTTTAACAAACGTCAAACTATATTCTAAAATCTGTAATATTTCGATACAATGGTACCTGTTGTCTCTACAAATTCGAAAATTCGTGACTTGGTGAATAAAAAGTAATATTCCTAAAACTACAGTGTGGAAGATAATTAAGCACTATGAGGAGATATGAAGTATCTTAGCTAATCTGGTCGTCCAAAGCTAGTTTCTAATAGAAATTGTAGAATATTAGTAAATGTTTACGTTTGCAAAAAATGGTCGAAGAAATATTCAAGTTAAAGCTGAATAGGATCATGAAACTGGATTAAATCTGTTAAGAGAATAATTTTGCAAGTGGAAACATAAATCTCATTTAAAGTTTTATAATATTGAATTACAGATTAAAACTTAAAAAAATACATTATTTTTCACAAGGTAACGGAAAAACTACTGTTAACAGTAAAACAAAAGCAAGCCAGGCTCATTTGGGCAAAATCAAAACTTTTGTATTGATAATTACCGTAAACAAGTTATTCGCACTAAGCAAGAGGCTTTTCATAAGACTATTTGAAACGGACCGTACAATTTCCTAAATGAGTGACGATTTGGGGTTGTAAGGCAGTTTTATGGTTAGAATATTTTAAATTTATTGAGGGTACTTTTAATTCTGCATAATATCATAAATACCTCAAAATAGCTTATTACCGAGTATTATGAAATTAAATGTTGTCGAGAATTATATTTTTCAACAGGAGAAAGCGGCCTGCCATGCGGCTAGAACCACAAACAGTTTACGTTTATTTTAGTTTGTCCCATTATACAGAGTGGCCAAACGAAAACGAAACAGAGGCATGATCAGGAGCTACGAGAAAATTTTTAAAAAGGGCTGTAGCATTTTTAAATTCTTTGATATGTATTGAAATCACCCCGTATATGTTAAAACACCAAAGAATATTTTCCATGTATTTCCGTTTCCTATCGTACAAGTTAAAACACCGAAAAAGTATCTTTCAATCCTTTTTGCGTCGATGAGTTGATAATAAACACATTTTAAAAGTTTGTTTATATATCACACATGCATATTTCTTCGGTATTCTTTGATCGTTAAGCCGCCTAATATTGCGCGTTCAATAAGTATTCTCGTTTATATATTTTGTTTATACCAAGTTGGGCGAATGAATTTTAAAGATAATTACATCACTCTCGCTGAGGCCACTGTCAGGGGCAGTTGGTTTCAGGTTAGTTCAAATTTTTCGTCAAATTTGTAGGGTTTTTTCGTTTTTCGTCTTTTGTTGTGGAAAATATGTAGTGAGCAGTTAATAGTTACAGTTTTAAAGAGGTTTGGGAGAATCTTTGAAAAGAGAACACGCTATGTGTGTCGGCGTCCAGAAGCCGGTAAATTTGTTGAAAATAGTGAATTATACTCAATGTAATGTGTCAGTTTTGAAAGAGTAATTACTGTTTCTATCATTTTAAGTATCTAAGAGATTTGCGTCGTCTAAAAAAACTTAAAGGATAACCACATGTATCTGTTGTGTCCAGTTGTACCTGTTCCAGTTTTTTAAGAAGCCGAGTCTAAAATTGGCGTACCAGTGAACAGTTTCCATCCTCATTTTTTATCTGTCTAAACAGTCTAAAGTCATTCTAGGCTGATTTGCAGTGTGAGATGCAGTTTTTTGCGTGGCAGTAAACCTCTAGTGAAGTCCAGTTCCAACCTCAGACATTTAAAGTAAAAATAACATATAATGAAACCCAGGTATAATAATTGATTTCATACAGGTTAAGAAATAGTAATAATTAAAATTATAGATCTTAGGGTGTGGCTTAGCTATCTATTAATTGTTCTTAATCTTAAAATTTAGTGTTGACATCTGACAGCTAGCTTAATTTTTTTGACATTTGGTAAATACCTAATCATATTTGATATTTTGTTTTTGTTTTTTTTAGAAAAAGGTTAAGCTCTATGCAAAGTTTCATTTAAAAAGATCTTTTTTTATTTGTAATAATTTATTTCCATTACAAATTGTCGCCCATCAACAATTGTAAGTTTTGTAGTATCTCCAACTTCTAGAGTTTGTAAACGGATAAAACATAGTAAGTGTCTTTCTCTGTTATTTGGATTTATTTTTGTAACTATTATTATAGTATTCTTGTACTATTTAATTTGTGTAACTGTTTGTGGTGATACAACAATAAATATTAAATTTTTTTCCTAAACCTGTTTGTTTATTTTTTTTTTAAAATGTTTCCAACCCCTTTTTTTGTTTGTCCAGGAGATTCGCGTAAGTACCCCTTTTGTTTAATTTTTGTAGTTAGCCCAATCCAACCCCATCTCTAGCCCCATAATTTCTGTCCCCAATTTTCAACCCCCCATAGTAATACCCTATGTGGTAGGCAAAATAATCGTTACAAGGCCATCCTTAGGTCAATTTTTAAATAAAGGGAGGCACATTTTTTGGTATTGTCGATTATTTTACTTTCACATTTAAGCTAGGGTAAGAATCAGCTTAACATTTTTTAATAGCAATGGGGGTCAAATTAAATATCGTTTGAAAGCCCTGTATACACTAGTCTTTAAATTTTAAAATTTCGTTTACTACTTTATTTAATTTATCTTTCTTCTTCTTCTTCTAGTGTCGTCTTCACTAATGAATGAGTTTAAATCAATATTTTTACTAAGCTTTTAGTTGTTTAGATTATTTTTGTTTCAAATTTTGTATGCAAAATAGAATATTTTTTTAAACTTTTTTATGTAGTCTCTTAATCCATTTATTTCTGTTGAACAAAAATTTTTTAATAAACTTGTAACTAGTTTATTACATTTTTAAAATTTTCTCTAAAATAATCAAATCTTTAGACAATTTAGTGAAGAATAAATCTGAAATAAAATTAAGATAAAATGAAGGCAAACACAAGATTTTACTCTAAGATTTCCCTCTTTGTAATATTACTTCGAGTAGTAAAATATGAAGAGTGGTGCAATTAAATTAAAGTTATTTTTCTTTCTTAATTTCCTGGATTGATAAAATTAGACATTTGAAAAAAAGGGAAGGTGGAGAATTATTTAAGCAGATTGCATTCTAACTTATAAAGGTTGTCCCATATTACAGGACAAAAAGTTCAAATTTTTTAAAAGAAAATAGTTGTATATACAGCACTCTTTTTATTGTTCTAAAGGTAGTTTTTTATAGCATTTTAATATTATTTACTATATTTAATGGGAACTAATCACCATTTCAGTTTAAAATAAATTTCAATTTTTACTTCGGAAATTTTTAAAATACAAATTAAAGAAATTATTTTATTTTGTTACATATGGTAGTTCAAAAAAGTTCTTTATTTAATTATATCTGCCTCATTTATACTGACAATTCAGACCTAGATTACACATTTTAAAATGATAGTGTTAATATCTTTATGGTGCGTTCCTAAGACGACCTTCTTGGATGATATATGAAATAACTAAACCTATTCTTAGAATTATTGGAAACGACTACACCCACCCATATCACGCTTTATTTATTGGCACATCTCTGTTGTGTGACTAAGTTGATTACGTTGATTACATGTAGAGGATAGTTTTATAATATCAATTTAAGTTGTTTTCTTTATTTCTGTTTAACCCTTTAAGTGGTTATGGGAAATAGTTTCTCACAACTAATACCTTGAAAACGTTTAGGAGTTATAGGGAATATTGAATCCAAGTCAGTTAGATCCATTTCGAGACTGTTGGCGCCTATCAAGCGGGTGAATATACACAGATCTGGTTTACAGAATATTGTAAAACACGGTGTGGGTGATAATCTTCTCAATGTCAACTTGTGAGTTAGTAATTTCGACAAACTTGAAAATTTTTCGACTGAAAATTGTTTTATAACTTATAGTGCTTCTTATTGAACATTTAAATTTATTAATAAAATAATTGTATTAATAAAAAAGTTGTTTTTTGACTTATAAACAAAATGTACAATATACGTTTAAGGTTATGTACGGATTTTCAGTTTTAAGTGTGTTTTATATTAACAGAGTCTGTCATTATTCAGTACAAAGCAGTAACATACTATTCCCTTCATTTTAGAGACTATGTCTTGGAAAGAAAATCTAAAAAAACGTCTCACAGAACAAGAGCTGAGGGACATAGTGACATCAATTAAACGTGCTGAAGATGATTTCGGTATAGCTGACGCCATGACTATCAATTCCGATTTTAATGAGGAATCTGACGGAAAGACATTCTACTGATTCCTTGAACATGGTACAGCCCAACATTACGCCAATTATCTAATGTTTCAACTTCTTCCTTAACTCCAAATGTCAGTATAACTCACATTAGCGATGAGTTTTCTGAGGATTTAGATAATAGCGTCGCAGATCCTGACTATCAGAAAGAAGTTAGTTCATACAAAAGACGTATTGGTATACTTGAATCGTTTGACACGGAAAGCGATTCTCATTAAGAGATATAGCCACCTGTCACAAAATATGACTAGACCAAATCTTCTAACCAACCAATAAAATTCTCCCACGCTCAGTTTACTCGTAAAATTGGACCTTGTCAATTTTAGATGATTTCTAACGAAATAATATTTACTGAAAATAATGAATTAAATTATTTTGCATGCTCATCAAAAAGAACACCGAGTTGGAATCTTCATTAGAAGAGTTTAAAGCATTTCTTGGCATGGTTTTATATATAATTCAATTACCTTCCTAGTATACAACTATATTGTTTCAATGATAAAAACTTTCACTCCAAAAGAATTGGAAGAATTATGCCCCTATAAAGATTTTTGAAAATCATGAGGTTTATTCACCTAAACGACAACACGAATATGCCACAGGAAGGCTGTAAAGAATTCGACAAACTTTACAAATTACGTCCACTCACAAATCAGTTGAAGATGACATTTGCACGTGTTTACAATCCATCACAGAATACAGCAATATATGAGTCAATGAATAGTTTCAAGGGACGCTCGTCAATGAAAATTGGTATTAGCGATAAGATGCGGACAACAAGAAGTACGCCGATTTTTTCATGAAAGGCACCCAGATCGTGGACCTATTTCACAATCTACGGTAACCAAAATAGAGCGAAAATACAAAGAATTAGGTCATGTAAGGGATGCAACAAAGCATGGTAGGTCAAAAATTAATGCAAATATTCAACAAGATATAATTGCGGCGGCAGTAGAGAATCCACACTGTACAGTTCCAGAATTATCTAGGATTTTTGGTGTTGGAAACTTCAATATCAAATGTTTTTACAAAGGTAAAATACCATACTTATAAAGTACGTCTTATCCATGAATGGGCCGAAGACGACTTAGAACGAAGAACTAAATTCTGCGAGTATATGATGCACCAACCTAAAAATTTCTTTGTTAACGTTTTATTTTTCGGACGAGGCAACATTTCATTTGAATGGTCATGTTAACCGACAAAATACCCGTTATTGGTCTTATGAAAATCCAGACTGGATGCAAGTGTCCCATATGCAAAGACCACAAAAAAAACGAACGTATGGGCTGGTATTGAGAGAAATACATTTATTTTCCATATTTTTTTTATAAAAATTTAACAGGAGCAATATACATAGATTTTCTACAAAATTCATTAATGTTTGATCTGATCTAGCTTTTTCTTGATATTTAAATACCCACTAATTTGGTTTTAACCAGACTGCAAAATCTGGTTTCAACAAGTAGGTGCACCATCAGCTGTGCGCAAATTTTTAAACAAAACCTTTCCACAACGGTGGATAGGAAGAAGGGGACCAGTGGAATGGCCTAGTAGATCACCTAATTTGAACCCATTAGATTTCTTTTTATGGAGTTATTTAAAATCTAAAGTCTACACAAACAGATCTGTTAATATTCCGAATTAAACAAGAAATAAAGAACATAACACCCGCTATGATACAGAATGTTAAACACGAAAGTAATGACCGGTTCAGTCATTGTCTCAGGATCAATGGAGAACGATTTGAACATTCACTGTATATTTTTGTTTGTTTATTTTTGTTAATGTATCACAGTAATTGCATAATAGTACAGTAGTTGTATAACTATATTTATGTAATTTAATTTAATGTGTTCATTACGTTTATCCCTAATTTATTATTTTCTAGGTAACTTGGAATTTTTGCATGTTTTCACCCTTTTTACCAGTTTAAAGCTACGTTTTATACATTTTTGGAATCATCTCAGAAAGGAAATAATATAAATTGAAAAAAAGGGTTCCTTAAAAAGATTATAATTTGAAAAAATGGCAAATTAAAATCAAGAATTGGTTTCGAAAATTTCTCATAATTTTGTTTATTTAGCTTATAATGAATTTATGCGTTACTTTACATTTTGAAGCTTATTTATGAAGAAGTTTTTAGACGTCATTTTTCTGTCGCAGTTAGTTTTGAATCAGGCCTTAAAAATTTTTTTTATTTTTTAATTTTTGGCTCAAAGTTATCATCAGCGTGACTGAAATTTTGATTCAAGATACTTAGATATAACCTATTGCTTTCATTTACCGTAAATATGATTTCAAAATGATAAGCAAAATATCAATATAAACAGTTTCGAATACGGTCTGGTAGCAAATTCCTTTATTCTTTTGAAGAAAAAAACAAAATCGCAATTCCTACGCTGAGCATACTCCAACGAGTAAAATAGCAGCATAGAGAAAAGAATGATGTATAATTCAGGCAAATTTTATTTCCATTTTATTGACTAATACAGGAAGGTAATTTATAAGTAATTTAAGTATCGACAGAAAAATGATCCTGATCCCCTAGAAAGGTGATATATTTCGTATCAGTTTCATAAAATATCGTTCTCTTATCGCTTCCCGTATTCTTTGAGTTTACTACATATTTATGTAGGGTATGAATAAAGCTCACCTTTTATGGATTGCTAGAATTACGTTTAGAAAGCATTCCTCTTTTCAGGTTCGACTTTGTAGCAAAGTGTAAAATGAAAGCCGTATAGGATCTCTAAAAAAATAAAAGCTGGTAAACAGTAGTTTTCTTATTAAAAAAAATGGCTTTTAGATGAGCCAAAAATAAACTGAAGCTTACAAATTTCTATTAAACTCTAGATGCATTAGATTTGTAATACCTACATATTAATTAGAATAATTTCTTAAAAAAATTAACTTTATTGACAGAACTTGATCACATTAATGCAACTAAAATTAAAATAGTTTGCAATTTAACACTTACATATCGAGTGTAGGGGAGATACTTGTACCTTAGGACAGACCTTATTCAATACCACACAATTTCTGTTTTAATTAATTTGAAGTATTATTTGTTATAGATCACGTCTTCATAGTAATTTTATTAAACATTATACATGTAACTACTACAAAATACCTTTTTGAGTATAAAAACAATAAGAACTGATTTTGTGATTTTGTCCCAATGTACAATTGATGAACATTTAAGAAAATTTGAAAAGAGTTATTTGATTGAGCAATATTAAGTTTGCAGAAATTCTCAAATTAGTGATCTATTATTTTGAAGAATACACACATTTGACAATATAAACAACATTATTTTTTTCTTAGGTTTTTTACGAAAGTCATTTTAATATTCGACATAATATGGGGTTATTGCAGGAAATTTTCATTAACTTCTAGAAAAAAGGATATTAATAGTATCTCTTCAAGAAGAAAGACAAATCGGACTCTGAAAAATACAGAGGAATTGATTTATTAAACACAACACTAAAATTAACAACCAAAGTGATAACAAATAAACAGAATGAAATTATAACACTAGCAGAAGAACAACAACCTTTTAGGTCGGGAAGATCATGCACCGACGCTATATTTTAAACAAGAGAAATCATTAGAATTTAAAAAATCGGTAGATCTATACTTCCCAAACCTTAGAAGGCATTTGACCGGCTCAAAAAGTAGAAAAAGAACTAACTGATCCTATTAAAGCTGGCAATGGGATAACACAGGGAGTCTTCTATTGGTCAACCTGATTATGGAGGAAATAATAAAAAAAGAAAGAACCAAAAAAGGATACCACATGGGAGAAAAACAACTGAAAATAAATAAACAGCTTATAAAAGGTATATAAATTAATTTATATACTTTTTATAAAGGATTTTAACAAAATCTTTTGTGATACATGGTATAGAGCCAGCTACAAGAACTTAGTTTCCTTGTGGATTTTGCATATAGTCAAACGACAAGCAACTGTAATTCTCTGGATCGGCACGTACTTTTAATTTATATTTTCTTGTTCATAAAGTGTTTCAGTTTTTCTTAAGTGAAGTTCTTTTTCAATATTAAATTTCCGCACATCTTCTGGATCGTCACAAATATCTTTCTAATCATTTACTTTGATACCGATCGCAAGTACCACATGTATCACTTCTCAGTAAAGCCAAATTCAAAATTAAATTCGGTAAGGAATATTTTTCAATATACTTTTTACAAAGACTCTACGATGAATATTTTATGCATTGTTTTCACAGATAACGTCCCAGGACGGTAGTGGGTATTCGGATTTTTTTTCTTGAATTATGAGTTTTTCGATTTTTAAAAGATTTGATATGGTTCTTAACCCGTAACTACTGACGTGGATGTTTCAGGACGTAGACACTGACATGCGGTATGTCATACAGCTGCCTATTATCCTTATTTTCAATATGAATTTGTCTCATATCTCACTGCATTTGTTTTTATATCAACTACGGAATGATTCTTCACACTCCTGTAGAATAGAATACTGCTCCAAATAAAATAAACTTAATTTTTTTTTAAGAAAATTATGAACAATGCATAATATTAAAAAAATGGTGGACGTTTTTACAAAATCCTTTATAAATTAAATTACAGAAAAATTTGAGTAGGTATTTGGAACTAACAAATGGTAAAAGAATGTTGAAAGGCACAGACTAATAATATAAATAAACAAAAAATAAAATACAAAATACTGACAATAACTAAAAATTAAAATAAAATAACTAGTCATTTTGAGCGCAAGGTCCGCAAATTTTCTTTAAGCACACTGGTTTGTTTTTCTTAAGAAAACACATAAAAGGTTTTTTGCTTTAATGCACTTACACCTAAGCTTCTTTCTTTCAAGCTTTTATTCAAATTTTGCTTCTTTTTGGCGATTTTGTCCTAGTATTCGTTCAATACATCATATCAATTCTTTCGGGATTCTGGGATTTTCGAGTCTTCTCTGAAGATGTGGTAAAACTAATAGCTTCGCCTACTCCTTTGTGTAGTTTAACCTCTCCGTATTGTTTTCCTGTAGTGATTGGTGCACAACATGCAAATTAACAACAGCTATATCAATGATGCTGTAATAAACAGTAAGTGATCATCGGCGAGAACGACGTTTAACAGCATATTTGGCTCACTTGGCATCTAACGTATCGACACCTCTTTTCGTAAGATTATAATGAGTTATATTCTATGGTGTTTCAGTAATCTGATCCGTGTTTATTGAATGGTGCATCGAAGAAATAAGTAAAACAGCCTTCGATTTTTTTGGCACATGAGAAATTAGGTTTAAACTTTTCGTAAATCCGTAAGAAGTCGAATTCACTTCCCTGCATCGGTGTGGCTGGAATTCCGGTGGGATGTCCCGTTTATTTTTTTAAGGGTTCCCACATAAGTTACCTTCTTTACTTCTAACTGCTGTATTATTTCTATAGAACTGAACCAATTATCGGCTGTAATATTACGGTTGGTTCTATAAATAGGTTTAGCCAGCCGAAGAACAGATTGAGTTGGTTTAGTTTATTCATCTCCTTTTCCTCCATTTCTCAGATAACCCTGTTCCGTCAGTGTCGTTGCCTCCATGTATATGGGCAATATATAAGTAATTCGTTCGTGCATCAGTCAGGCACATTATTTTATTGCCATATTTTACAGGATTATTAGGAATACACATTTTGAACCTTTAACTTCTCCTAACGCCGACCAACATTTCATCAATACAAACACAAGTGCCTACGGAATACAGTTTTGACAATTTGATATAAATATACTAAATATGTTATTTTTTCTTCTTTTCTCTTTACCCAGAGGGTTATCAAAACCTAAATATTTTAGAAATATTGCAAATCTTTCTTCTGACATAACACATCTGAATATATCCCTACCAGTGCCATCTGTAGCAAATATAGAGTTTATGTCTTCGTCATTGGATTTGAAAGCTGATATGTATAAGAGCAATTCCAAAAAGGCATTCAGTTTTTTTATATCAATTTCATTTAGTTCTAATCTATTAATTTTTTATAGTTTTCACGAATTGCACGTAATTTATTACGTACGAACTTGATGAACTTGCTGCCATACTAATAGCGAAAGAATGCACTGGACTGCTTTTAACTATAGAAACGTAAACACTGACATGCGGTACGTGATACCGCAAGAAAACTTTATGTCAACGTAGCTCAAAGACTAAACCCATACTAAAACTCAGAGTAAGGTAAGTGCCAAAGAAAAAGTGGGGAGAGAGTTTCTAGCGCCAAATAAGTTCGGAATCGGGAACTAAAATATTTAGCGGCAAATTCAAAATGTAGGTTTTGAATTTAAGGCGGGAAAATCAAAAAGGATATACTGAATTTTAAAAGGGAAATTCAAAATTTTCCGAATTTTATATGGAAAATAAATATAGTCATAAAATAATATATAAAACCTTATTCTATGCCAAAATATATTCTCTGTCCAAAAATGTATTATACACTTATGCAATTTTATATACCATAAATGTATAACATACCATAAATGTATAACATATCCTGTATCATTATTATAGTTTATTCGTCTTCCGGGTTTGGACCGTGTCATTTGTGAGTGACCCAAAAGTGGGTTCATCTCGACGTTTCGCTACAATTGTATGTAGCTTCTTCAGGAGAACAAAAAGAAAAAGAAACAAAAGACAGGAAGATGGGTAGTTAGCAACGGTAACTCAGTTACTCAACGCAACCAGAGGCGAATACTAACTACCAAGATGGGCATTTGGTCACAGTAACTCAACTACTCAACGCAGCCAGAGGTGAAAACCAAATGCCAGGACAGGGATTCACGTCCAACAGCTCAGAACACTAACGCGTCGAGAGGCAGGGAGTGAATCCGACGATTACTCCGCTACCGCTCTATTTATAGTCGCGGTGACCTGTCGTGTCGGGACGTATCGGCACACTTCGTGGCGCGAACGTCAAGAAGCGCGCGCTGGCCAATCATGTGGCTGCATCGTGGTAGCGGGACCGGACGGCGGCTCTAGACTGGGATTCCAGATGGGAGACAAGTAGTATCCTTCCTCTCGATTGATATTATGTGGATTTTTTCGGATCTCTAGAGATTCGCGGATTTTCCTGGAATAAAAGAAGGGGCTCTTAGAAATAATATGAGTTTTTTCGAACAATATGGAATGACCGGTTTCTTGGCAGTGTTCTGCAACTGCAGAATGGGAGAAAAGACCTGATCGAATGCATCTTTGATGCTCTTGAATCCGAGTTTTGACGGAACGACCAGTTTCGCCAATATACACTTGTCCACATGAACAAGGAATAGAATAGACACCACAGGAAGATAGGGGCGGTAATGGGTCCTTAGGAGAGGGTAGATATTGTGAGATTTTCTTGGGTGGTCGAAAAGTAGTCCTGATACCTTCCTTGCGAAGAATTTTGCCAATCCTATCAGTGACACTTCGAATATACGGAAGAAAAGCCACAGGAGTATTACCCGAAGATTCTGAATTTGTCGTCCTAGGGTGTAAAGGGGGATGTAGATGTCGGTGTGTAATATTTTGAATTGTGGACTTGGAGTAACCGTTGGCGACAAGGGTTTTTTGCAGATGGCCAAGTTCTTCTCTAAGGTTGTCAGGTTCAGAAATCGAAATGGCCCGATGGATGAGAGAGTTGATCACAGAATTCTTTTGGGCAGGATGGTGGTGTGATGAAGCATGTAGGTAACGATTCGTGTGAGTCTTTTTTCTATAAACAGAGTGACCCAATCGGCCATTGGGCTTGGAGGTGACTAACACATCGAGAAAGGGAAGGGACCGATTATTTTCTACTTCCATTGTGAATTTTATACTCGGATGTTGTGAGTTAAGATGATCTAGGAAGGGAGAAAGGGTATGTTGACCATGGGGCCAGATGATAAATGTATCATCAACGTAGCGGAACCAGACTTTTGGTTTTAAGGGGTAAGATTCTAGGGCTAAAGACTCAAAGGCTTCCATGAAAATGTCAGCAATGACAGGGGAAAGGGGAGAACCCATTGGTGTTCCAGATATTTGTTTGTAGAAATTGCCTCTAAAAGAAAAATATGTTGAAAGGAGGCATTTTTCCGCAAGATCTGCCAAAACCAAAGACTTGTTATCATTGGTCAAGTGATCTCGCAGAACAACTAGAGAGTCATGTATGGGGATATTAGTAAATAGGGATGATACATCGAAACTGACGAGAATGTCTTGGGGATCGACCGTGAGGGAGGAGATTAAGGTGATGAAATGTGTGGAATTTCGGACATAAGAAGAGGTACGACCAGTATAGGTCTTAAACTGATTCGACAAGTACTTTGCGAGTTTGTAGGTAGGAGAGTTAATCGTAGTCACAATGGGACGAAGAGGTACGTTGTCTTTATGGATTTTGGGAAGACCGTAAATTCTGGGGCAGATAGAGTTTTTCGGAACTATGGACTTCTTAACATCATCGGAAAGATCGGATTGTTTGATGGCATGGGAAATTTCGCGTTCGACTCTAGGAGTGGGGTCTCGAGAAATTGTGTTATAACAGGATGTATCCCTAAGTAAGTCGTTTACTTTCTCTATGTAGGAAGGAGTATCCAGGATGACTGTGGCATTACCTTTGTCTGCAGGAAGGATTATTATCTCAGAAAGAGAACGGAGATTTTTGAGAGCTATGAACTCCTCACGAGATATATTGGAAGTAGGGATTTTGGCTGTATCAAGACATTTAGCGACGTCAAAGCGGATACGGTCGGCTGGAATTTTGGGAATTGTGCGGAGTGCCGCTTCCACATTTGAAACTATTTCTTCGGTAGGAATTCTGGAAGGAGTGATAGCAAAATTAAGACCTTTAGATAGAAGACTGCTTTCTGCACTTGTTAATTGGTGAGAAGAAAGATTAACGACGGTGTTAGTAAGAGGTGAAAGAGAAGTAGAAGTGGTGGAATGTGATTTTTTCTTAGATACAAGGGATTGGAATTTCTTTTTGTGAGTTTCGTTGCTTAGAAGAAGGATTTTATCGGCTTGATGATAGGAAATGCGGTCTAAAAGTGACCAATCATCGACACTAAGAATACTGGAGAGTTCAAGATGCAGCTTAAAAAGTTTTTGGGATTGAAAATTAAGGGTTTTTCGAATATGTTGAATCCGTTCACGAAGTAGAGATAGGCTGGCTCGATGTAGAATTCGGGAAGAAGATGAAGAGGAAATGTGATGTTTTAGAACAAGAAAATTGGGAACCAAGTTATTATCACGACATCTAGAGAGGAAGGTGAGCGAAGAAAGTAGAGATGAAACTTTAGAGCGAAGATTGGAGAACTCTGAGGTTTTGCGGAATATAACCTCCCCGTAGAGGTTGGTCAAATGAAATCGTAGGCTTCCACGGCCAGAGTCAGAATTATAGTTTATTCGTCTTCCGGGTTTGGACCGTGTCATTTGTGAGTCATCCCAAAAGAATTCTGTGATCAACTCTCTCATCCATCGGGCCATTTCGATTTCTGAACCTGACAACCTTAGAGAAGAACTTGGCCATCTGCAAAAAACCCTTGTCGCCAACGGTTACTCCAAGTCCACAATTCAAAATATTACACACCGACATCTACATCCCCCTTTACACCCTAGGACGACAAATTCAGAATCTTCGGGTAATACTCCTGTGGCTTTTCTTCCGTATATTCGAAGTGTCACTGATAGGATTGGCAAAATTCTTCGCAAGGAAGGTATCAGGACTACTTTTCGACCACCCAAGAAAATCTCACAATATCTACCCTCTCCTAAGGACCCATTACCGCCCCTATCTTCCTGTGGTGTCTATTCTATTCCTTGTTCATGTGGACAAGTGTATATTGGCGAAACTGGTCGTTCCGTCAAAACTCGGATTCAAGAGCATCAAAGATGCATTCGATCAGGTCTTTTCTCCCATTCTGCAGTTGCAGAACACTGCCAAGAAACCGGTCATTCCATATTGTTCGAAAAAACTCATATTATTTCTAAGAGCCCCTTCTTTTATTCCAGGAAAATCCGCGAATCTCTAGAGATCCGAAAAAATCCACATAATATCAATCGAGAGGAAGGATACTACTTGTCTCCCATCTGGAATCCCAGTCTAGAGCCGCCGTCCGGTCCCGCTACCACGATGCAGCCACATGATTGGCCAGCGCGCGCTTCTTGACGTTCGCGCCACGAAGTGTGCCGATACGTCCCGACACGACAGGTCACCGCGACTATAAATAGAGCGGTAGCGGAGTAATCGTCGGATTCACTCCCTGCCTCTCGACGCGTTAGTGTTCTGAGCTGTTGGACGTGAATCCCTGTCCTGGCATTTGGTTTTCACCTCTGGCTGCGTTGAGTAGTTGAGTTACTGTGACCAAATGCCCATCTTGGTAGTTAGTATTCGCCTCTGGTTGCGTTGAGTAACTGAGTTACCGTTGCTAACTACCCATCTTCCTGTCTTTTGTTTCTTTTTCTTTTTGTTCTCCTGAAGAAGCTACATACAATTGTAGCGAAACGTCGAGATGAACCCACTTTTGGGTCACTCACAAATGACACGGTCCAAACCCGGAAGACGAATAAACTATAATTCTGACTCTGGCCGTGGAAGCCTACGATTTCATTTGATCCTGTATCATGTTTTGATACAGGATAAGTTTTTATTTATTATTTTATGACTATATATGTTTTTAATTACATTAAAACATCAACTTAAAAAGCAGATATTTTTAAAAATTTATTTATTTCTGTAATTTATAAAATTTGAGGAATCACTGAGGTATAATATATTATATAGATCTAAGTCATCACTGCCATTGTGGTGGTCTTCACCTGTATCCCTGTATAAGAATCTGTGTCCACGAAACTAGGTTCCATTCTGAACTTAACCATCTATTCATTGCAACCTACAAAATGATATATGGAAATACACACAAGCAATCAACCAAAACAAGTAAGCCCTACCTGCGAAGACTTGCATACCCATATGGACATTCAGGCATACAATTCATTGAGGTGAGAAGGATTGGTCCTAGTAAATTAGGGACCACTCCTTCGAGCCCCGATGCTCCCCAGGCTTTACTCCATCCCCCCATACCACGCTGATGTGCTATGGGAGGCTACTTTCATCTATATATTTACTGAATAGTGCAGAGCAGCATGAGGCGCTTTAGTTCTGCTATGCTACTTGTATGTGTGTGCGCCTGTGTGTATATCTTAGAGCTTTATTATTTATCTAATATATCATTATAGTTCATATAATGTATATATCAATTATCAAACATATATAAATAAAAAATAAACTGTTTTTATGTGTAAATAAAAGTAAAATATGTAACTATGTATAATAAAAGTAAAATATGTAACTTGTATAATAAAAGTAAAATATATAACTATGTAGTACAATGGAGAGTGAGACAAGGGTGAGACACCATTTCTCCCAAACTGTCCACCCTTGTTCTATAAGACATTTTTAAGAAATTACAATGGAACAACAAGGGTATAAACATCATTTCTATAAACTTAACAGCACAAGATAGATAATTGTGAGAGAGGAGCAGATGGAAAATGTTTGATAATGAAGATATAAGTAAAACACTAAAAGAATCTTAAAGATTCCATATGAGTCCAGTATATAGAAAACACAATTTTATTCGTTTACAACAAAATGGAAATATGAGACTGTAAACAGAAATTATTTACAAAAAAATGACACATTTTTTGTAAAACATGTATACAATATAAAAAGCATAGGATATTATTAATGAAGAAGCTTTTCAAGACAGATTGAAGAGAACTATAACATACAAATTGTACAGTTTTATACTGGAAATAATTTAATTACATTTATCACCTGTACTTACAAAATTGTTTTCTCCTACTTTCATATTTTCTATGAGCAATTGATTTCATAGGATCTATCCTAGTGCATTCTGGTTTACTTTTAAGGAAGTTAATAAATTTCTGGTCTCTGCTATTTACACTTTTAGTCCACATATACAAAGTCCTATAAATTTACATATCTCCGTCTTACTACACTACCGTTATTCCAACACCATTATTACGTACCAACACCATTATTCATTCTTCATTATCTTCACTTCAATTCTTCCACGGCACATGCGTCTCCCGCTATCTCATATCCCCACCTAGAGTGACTGTAGCGCCGCCGCCATTACGTACGTACGGAATCGTCAAAACAAACTTCCCCGCTGTCCTATCTCTCTTGCACTACTATTTTTTTTTATATACTATGCTAAAACTGCAGCAATTTGGAGCAGGTATAATTACACACCAATTGAAGGTACACAGATGGTTTTCAAGGAATCTCTTGCCTCGTTTAAAAAAAAGAATACAAAATAATAAGAATACAAATACTTATAAGTGTTTCTTGACTTACGGAAGAAACGACTTACAAATACGAAAAATCAAATACAGAAAAGATGTGGAAATATTGCTAAGTGTTTCTTGACTTACGGAAGAAACAACTTAGCATAAAATAGAAAATGAAAGAGACAAATGTATTAAGTATTTTCTTAACTTAACGAAGAAAATATCTTAAATAAAATATCGGAAATAATAATGCAACAATGATTATGAAAATATTTCTAAGTGTTCTTTTGACTTACCGAAAAAGAACGGCTTAAACGCACAATTAAAATAACAAGTCAAATATTCAGAGAAATATTTCTAAGAGTTCTTTGACTTACCGGAAAGAACTACTTAGACAAAGTACAAATCAAAATATAAAATAGAAAAAGCAAGATAAATATTTCTAAGTGTTCTTAACTTACGGAAGAACAACTTAGACACAAAATACAAGAAAAATAAACAATCAAAACAAATATAGATCAATATATTATTCTAACCTGAAAAGGTCTAAATATACAATAATGCTAAAATAAAATGGTATATAAAAAAATCAGAAATAAAACAATAACTTAGTAGGAACAATAATAGCACCGACTAGGTCTACAGTAGAAGAGGCAAGCTCGACTGACTGATGAGAGAAAATCTACCTGCTTTTATGTAAAACAAATCCTTTGTTTTACGTAGCGAAAGTGGAATTTCCCTGCATCGAATCAATTAGAAATTTGGATTTGGCCAACCTTGGAATTCCCAAGTATTTTGACCGATATCCAAATTCCTTGATGCCTCCGGCACGGCTGTCACGCCTCCGGAGGACAGTGTTGCAGCGTTGTAATAGGTGGCTTTGATCACAATTCTACAATAGCTGAAAGATAAAAAAATAAAACTAAAAAGAAGAACATTCTGACTCTTATTGTAGCAAATTTATGCTCTGATAATAAAATATTAGATATTTTGTGAGTAAAAAAGATTGTGTAAATTTTAAAGTTACAATGTTCCATAATTTGTAACATAATTTTTTTGCAGGTGGTCAGTGTATAGTTTACCTTATACTAGAATGTACTGGAAAGCTTTTACTCGAATTTCAATTGTTACAGCAATTACTATTACTGGGAACAAATAAAAAACAATATCCACTTCAATGAAAATAGTCAGATAATTCCCGGAGATAAGTTATACAAAATCAAACCGCTTTTAGAACCAGCTATAGCAAATTTTCGAAAAATTCCAATGACAGAGAAACTGTCAGTGGATATCAAGTTATTCTTTTCAAAGGAAAATATAGTCTAAAAATGTATATAAAAACAAACCAAAAAAGTGAGGTATAAAGCGTTTTTTCTAGTCGATATCAACGGAAATGTGTATAATTTTGAACTGTATACTGGTTAAGAAGAGCATATAGAATATTTACGAAATGGTGGAGTCATTGAATGTGGTTCTTTGATTGGCCACAATAATTCCAAGAAATGCTTACAATAAGATATGTTTTGATAACTGGTTTACAAGTATGCAAATCCAAATTGAACTGGACAAGCTGGATATCCCTTCTTTAGGTAAGGTGCATCCTAACACATTGAAAGGATGTATTTTCTCTACCGACAAATATATGAAAAAAAGCGAAAGAGGAGTTTCTAAGAACTTGTCTACAAGAAAGACGGAATAATTCTTAGAAATCGGCAACAAGCCGGTGCATTTACTGAGTTTGTTTGTAGGCACATATCCATCCTACAAAACAAGTTCAAAGATGGTACAAAGCAAACAAAGAAACCATTCTTGTGGAATGTTCTAACATTGTAAAGTTTTACAATAAATGTATGGGCGGAGGGGACTTAATGGACTCGTTGGTGGCTTTATATACAACTAGGATTCGTTATAAAAAGTGGTATCTTTGTATTGTGTTCAGTATATTTGATTTAGCAGTTGTAAATGCTTGGTTACTTTATAGAAGAGACACCCAGTTACTTGGTATAAGAAAAAACGATGAACGAAGTGTTTTAGATTTCAAAGCATCTATTGCCGCTTGTCTTTGTAAAGACAGTAAAAGAGGCTTAAGAAGAGGGGAAGGTCCAGTCCATCTATAATAGAACAAGAAATAAAGCAGACAAGGAAAAGAGGACCTATCGCTTCTCTACCGGAGAAAAACATACGGAAAGACGGAATAGGCCATTGGCCTAAATTTTCAGAAAAGCGCGGTCGTTGCAAGAAACCGGGATGCCTAGGCGTGCCAAAAGTAATATGTGAAAAATTTAATGTAAATTTGTGCTTTACGCCTGATTGTAATTGCTTCATAGACTTTTATAAAAATTAACTCCCATTTTCCCATTGTAACTGGCATATTTTTGTCCCATGTATAATTAACATGATGTGTAATTGACATGTTTTTCAAAATTATGCTCTCAGACAAATAGAGGCCTTAAGTTGGCTTGAAGCTAGGTCCTTTTTACTTTGGAGTGACCGCATTACATTACAAACCGTTTAATAATATAATATTTTAAAATCCTTCTACCTTATAAATATTTTTTCATAAAAATATCCAATATTCTCTTCTGTATAATTAGCAAAATTCCCCTAATTCTGATCTTATAACCTACAAATACAGAAATATTACTTATTGATTTTGTTTTGGATCGCAACATCCATGAGAAGTCTTTTACAGTATCCAACGATTATTGATGAAATTATTCTCGGATGACGGACCGCTTTGCACTGGTGGATTTCAACATAAGTATCCTTGTATCCTCAGTGTTCTTCGCTCGTTCATCCATAGAGAGCATATGTTTAAAAAAGACTTGTAAGGTCGTAGCGAATGTAGCAACAATCAAAAGAAGTACGGATTTAATAACGGACAATAAAGTACATACTGTAATGATACGATCATCTCAATAATCATTTAGGTATTATTTATTAATTACATTAGTTTTTTATATTACAGTCTTATAATTTTTAATTGCCGTTAGCCTTAGCATAAGTCAGATACTGTCATATATAGCTTATTTTCTGTTTTAGATTAGATCATATCTATCTTCTCTGTCAGGACAGTCACCTACCTCTTATACTTTTATGTTAAAAAATATACTAAAAAATACTGCCGAACAACAATATAAAACACAAAGTAACTCATATTTCTCCAATTCAGTTATATAGAACCTACCATGAAGTTACGATAGCAGTACATTAGATGTTATTGAAAAGTACTGATTTAAAAAAGCATTATACAATATACAAGCGATAAAAAATTATATGTATAAAAATACTAAGAGCAGAATAAAAAATAGAAAAAAATTTTTACAATAACAGCAAAAGGTCTCAGGGCCTTTATATGGGCTGGGACCTTAGGACCAATATATATATATATATATATATATATATATATATATATATATATATATATATATATATATATATATATATATATATATTATTTTATTAGCTTTTAACTAATATTAAAATAATGTCTCTTATGCCAGTAATAAGAATTAATAATGACAAGACTCATTGTCACTGTCAAAAGCTAAATAGAGAAAAAGAATAAATGTCAAAAAAGACGTTAAATATTTTTGGCGTAATAAACTATTAAAACCTAAAAATTACATAAATTAAAGAGAAGCAATCTGTTTTTCTTTACATCCCCCTCTTGGAGAAGAATCATTATAAACGATATCTAGCCTGCTTAGTAAATATTCCCTTTCAACACTGAAATAAGTTTAGTGATATGAAAATGGCTTGGTTCTGTTTTCCTATTCCCAGTGTCAACTTCGTAGATTGAATTGGAAATCTCGTTTAATAGTTTGTTTGGTCCAATCCTTAATTCATATAACTTCTTTCTGTTTAGACAGTTTCCATTCTCCATATACTAAATCTTTAACATTTAATTCAAGTTCCCTCCTATGTAAATCGAACCGGTTTTTATTATATTTTTGTGATTTTTAGAATTTTCTAAAGCAATTTTTCGGTCTCTTTCGAGATCTGCCTGTATAACTATAGATTTTAAGATAATACCTACATTTTCTTCTTCTAATAAATATTTTGTAATTTTATGTTCCATGTCATTGTATTTTTGTACACATCTTTGGAAAATTGTTGTCCATGCTGGTTTATTCTCACTATCATTTATTTTGTATCGTATTTAAGTAACCAATGTTTGGTTTACTCTTTCATTGATACCGTTTGTAAATGCCGCATCACTAGCAGTAACTATCATTTTAATTTGATTGTTCCGTAGAAAATCTTTGAATTCTTTGGTATTTATGCCAGGATATTGTTCAGTCAACACAGTTATAATTTCGTGATTTTGGGTCACCTTTTTAATTATTTTTATGAAGTCGTTAGAATGGTCTACTAAAAGGTGTAAATATTTTTTATTGATCCAGATCCCATAAAAAAAACAATGATATTGATCGAAACAATTTTAAATGAATTTAAATGTCACTGGTTCTAACTGCGACATTAAACCATATTTAGATTTTCTTCTGGATTTGTTTTTATGCAGATATCACAATTATTATTACCATTTTTTTAACGTAAGTAGTCATATTTTTGGCTGCGTAAAATGGTGTTATTTTTTTTTAACATCTGTGTTTTTTATAAGTGGATGTAGCTGTCGTGTAAAATTTTAATTTATGCTTTACTTAAATCTTCTGATAAAATAATTTTGCCTTTCTATGTCTAACTATGTCATTCTTGAACCTGTTTAATACTTATTTAGTATTTAGTATTTTTCTGAGATTATGGAACTGTATTTCTGCTTAAACGATCTGCTTCTTGGTTATATTTTCCTGGACTTATACTTGAATTGCTTATTTATGAAAGGCCTCTTGTCACAAAATGTAAATTTTGGAAAAAAAAAACTGTTTTATAAAAAACGATTTTATACTTTTCTGATTTTTCGAAACATTTTAAGGACCTTAAAACTCAAAATAAATCATGTTAGTTACACTTTTTAAAATCAATATTGTATTTTTTTTATTATTGAAAATAGCTGACAAAAGGCCTTTCATAAATAAAAGTGTTGTTTTACGGGGAAAGTTTTCATTGGTGGATGAATTTACACCGCGTTTATTTATAATTAATATTACTTTATTAAAACAGTTCTAAGACAATAGAATAAGCTACAATTAATTGCCATTTTATACATTTTTGCTCATTTTTTGGTTGCAACTGTAGACCATTGGGCAAGCTCATTGTCAAACCACTTGTGTTCTTGAGGGACATACTGCAAAAGTTTCTTCAGGTCATTAATTTGTTCTTTATGAATTGGTACCTTTGATTCATAAGTTTTTCTTGCTAATGAGGAAGGGGAGGATGGCTCAGCAATAGACAGTGGATTAGATAATAATTTGAAGGTTTTGCTCATAAATCCACTTATAAAATCAGATACAACAACCACTCCTTTTTTAAATCGTTCGCAAGTAAATTCATGGTAGGAAGAAATAGTAAACATTTTTTTTGTTTTTCTCAATTTTACTTTCTTCTGAAACAGTATTTTTCTTATAAAATTTGGGCCACCAACTTTGAAAGTCCAAAACATTTGCATTTTTTACTAAATCCACAGTAAATTTCCTCTGTTTTGTAGATGAATGAAGTATTATTTCTGTTATATTGTTTAAAGTGTAGAATCTATCATGTTTCCTTAGGTTTCGTTTTACAAGGCCGAACACCCTGTCACATGGCAAATAGGAGTGACCCCTAAAGACATTTTTTTTTAATCTTCCACTATCTGTAAGTTGCATTAAAAACCTAATCATCGTATGATTTTTATTTTGTTCTGTACAGTTGTCACTGTATAAGTACAATTCATCTACATTAGCTGGAACATTCTCGTCAATATACTTCTTCAAGAAAGAGCAAACTTCATTACTTCCCTTTTCAGCAACTCCCTGATGGTATAAATAAAATGTTGCAGTGTCATTATTACTCTTGTGTATGCCAAACGGATAGACGAACAGTTGTCTAAGGTAGTATATTTCACTGGAATCGTGGAAAGCGATATGTTTGCCATATAATCAAAACATAAAAGCATCGCATTTTCATGTTCGGCACAGTATTCTTTTGTCTGTCGAAGGGATGAATAAAACTTTTTGCTACGCCTCTTATGCACAAGTAGCTGCGCAACTGCAACTCGTTTTGCTGTTTCATTTAACTAAGGATTTTTTATTGTAGTATTGAGAAGTTCACATTCACAACAAATGTCAATTTGGGGCCTTCCAAATCTATAATTGAAATGTTCTTTGAAAAGTTTGTAGTAAAAACTATACTTCACGTTTAACTCGTTATATTTCTCTTGAAACAAATTGAACTTTTTTTTTTATGTCCAGCTTAGCATCTAGATATTTTATTTTCTTAGAAGAATAGTGACTTATTTTCAGTGGAAACGACTGAATGTGTTCTTTTAAAGATCCGTATAATCTTGTGGAAGGGTCTTCCGATTATTCTGTTGGCCTCTTAAATCTCTAGGACACTTACCTTTCACAAGAAGATCTTGCATCTTCTTACTCTTTTTTCACTAATACCGTGCAGACTTAAAAAAGCCTTTTTGCAGATGTTGATCCTTTTCTCACGAATCAGGGCATAGAATTTAAAAGAACTTTTATGCTTAACAGAATGTTTGGGCTTAAAAAAACATCTTCAGCTTCATCTTCGGAATAGTTTTATTTTAATCTTGGCCTCCTCTTCTGTACGGGCCCTGCTTCTAATAAGGACTGGTAAAACAGGTCTTGCTCATTTTTGTTTGAAAAGTTTACCCCTCTGCATAAAATTTCAACTTGGTCGTCTTCACCTAACTTTTCGAAATATCTCAATCTGCATCTCCAACATTTGAAAAAGGTTACTATTGTGGAACTAAGCTAGGTTTTAGAACTGACTTCTAATTATCATCTTATTTCCTGTCTAAAATCGTACATTATAAGATAAAACGTAAGTTACGAGCATGGTAATCATGTTTTGTTCCTCTGTAATTTATATATTCTTTTCACCACGACATCTAGCTCTCTTAATTCGAATAACCTTATATTCTTCATGGTAACGAACACCCCTTTTTGGCTTCTTGCTATCTGCTTATATTTCAACCACACTTTCACTCTCTGACATTATTATAAAACATAAGTTAAATCACTTTTACAATAACTGAAGAGAAATATTTTATTTTATTATTTAACAGTAATAATTTTAAACTAATATATCTGATAAAGAAATAACAAGACATGAGGCTTTTCATAAGCAAACGATGTGCGAACATATGGGTTATCATTTTCTAAGTTAAACGAAAATTTGAAAAAAAGTAACATCAGGCCTTTCATATATAAGCGATTCACTTATACTTTACTTTAAAGTTATATCGAGATTAGTAGAATGTCAAGTCTCACAACTCTTCATCAGTTCTAGCTTTTATGTTTAGATTTTCTAAAGGTTTGTGATCGGAGTATACTAAGAATTCTTTTCCAAATAGTAGATGTTGCCAATACTTTACAGCTTCTTTTATGGCTAAATATTCTAGGTATATTACCTTTTTTTTCTTTAGACTTTCTGTTAATTTTTTTTTAAACATAACACTGGCTTACTGTATACATTTTCATCATTTTGTTTCAATACAGCTCCTACTCCTATGATGCTGACTATATATATATATATATATATATATATATATATATATATATATATATATATATATACATATATATATATATATATATATATATATATTGATGTGATTGGTGTTTAAAGAAAATAATTTATAAGTTATATACTAGATAATTTTAGATATAACAAGTATTTGGTTATATACTAGAGAATTTAATAAAAATATATTTATGTGAGGGCATTTTTAAGAAATTAGCATATAAAAAGTATTTTTTTTAGTAATTATGATGTAGATATATTTAAGTGAGCCATGTGACTAGGCAACCAGATATACATACTCTGAAGTGACGTTTAAGAATAATTACGAATATAAAGTGGGGTTTGTTTGACATTAATGTAAGATAGGCTTAACGTAAACCTGGCAACTATGTCAAATATGTCAATGTCAAGTCAACACCACTTTCCAACGGGGACAATGGGCGACAGGATCATGTTGTAATGTATGAATATTATTAATATATGTTCAGCCAATACAGTAGTTTAATTGAGACCTTATTAACATACTTTAAACATGGCGCAGTCAAGTTATGGAATCTACGTGTCCAAGGATAAAGTTAAGTGCTAAGTTTATTAAAAAGAAAAATTTAAGTGTTCCCAAAATGGCAAGCATGGCCAATGGAATAGGTTATGTTAAGTTACCCCAAGATTTCGACCTCCAGGGTCAGAGTGCCGCTTCTGAATGGAAATTTTGGAAAATTTCATTCGAAGATTATTTAGTAGCAACAGGACAACACGACGCTGTAGATCAGGTGAAATTATCCATCCTGCGAAATATTATTGGCCATGAATCAGCACGGATTATGGCTACTTTTGTTATCCCTGATGAAGAACTAAATAAGTATGAATTCACAATGCAGCTGTTAGATAAGTATGTGAACCCAAGAGTTAACGAATGCTTTGAGAGGTACAACTTTATAAACCGAGTACAAGAAGATGGGGAGACATTTGAACACTTTTTGACAGAGTGCAGACATTTGGTTAGAAGTTGCAATTACAATGCCCTAGATCATGATGAGTCATGTGAAGACAAGGCATTAAGAGACAAAATTGTTATGGGAATTAGGGATCCGACCACACGAGAAGCCCTCCTGCGAATAGACAAATTAAGTTTAAATAAAGCTATAGAATTCTGCAGAACAAGTGAGCAAAGTAGATCTCAAAATTTACAGTTTCAATATAACACAGGAAATATTAATCATACACAGAAGATAGAGAAAAAGAAATATGATATAAAGAAGAAACCTTGGAATGAAGAGAAAGAAGTTGAAGAAGAAGTTTTTTTATGCAGAAGGTGTGCAAAAAAGCATGGTCCGAGGGAATGCCCAGCTTATGGCAAGAAGTGTAACAAGTGTGGACTAAAAAACCATTATGCAGTTGCCTGCAAGGTCAAAAATATTAAAAGTACTGAAAAAGATGATTGTGAGTCAACCTCTTCTAATGAATTTTTTGTAAGAAATGTTAACAGCAGGAAAAAGGTATGTAATGTTGATTTGATAGACACTTGGGAAGAGTATATAGAGGTTGAAAATTATAAATTGAAAGCTAAGTTAGACACAGGGGCAGATGTAAATGTTATTCCTTTAAATGTTTATAAAAAATTTAATTGTCAATTTAAAACCAGGCCTACTGAATATGTGTTAAAGGCATTTGATGGAAATGTGTCTCATCCTATAGGTGTAGTAAATTTAAATGTAAAATGTAAGGGTAAGAATATTTTTGAAGATTTTGTCATTGTGGATGGTGCAAGTCAGGTTCTGATATGTGGACAAACATGTTTAAATTTAAGTTTGGTAAAACGTATTGATTCTATAAAAATAAATAAGATAGGCCGGTCTGATTTAACAGATAAATTTATCAATGAAAATTTTGAAGTTTTCACAGGGTCAGGCAAATTTCCTGGCACATATGAAATTACAACAAATGATAAATTTGAACCAGTTTGCTATCCACCTACCAAGTGTCCAATAAAAATTAGAAATTCACTTAAAACTGAGCTAGATAGATTAGTCCAAAGAAAAGCAATTGTTAAGGTAGAAAACATAGACCCCAGGGCAAGTATTAATAGAATGGTGATAGTCGAAAAGAGTAATGGTAAATTAAGAATATGTTTAGATCCCTCAGATCTGAATAAACATATAGTACGCAAACCTAGAGTTGGGGAGTCCATTGAGGAAATATGTTCAAAATTATTAAACAAAAATGTATATTCTGTTTTTGATTTATCTGAAAGTTATCACCAACTTTCAATTGATGAAAATTCTTCATGGAAATGTTGTTTCTCTACACACTATGGAACTTACAGGTTTTTAGTTTTACCTTTTGGGTTATCAAATTCTCAAGACCTTTTTCAAGAGGCAGTTGAAAAGCATTTTGGTGATATTAAAAACATTGTAGTTTGTCATGATGATATGATCATAGCAGGGGCGTCTCAAGATGAACATGATCAAGCGGTCAAAGAGGTGATAAATAGAGCAAAAGAGGTGGGTGCTAGATTTAATAAAGAGAAAATTCAATTTAGCAAAAAAGAAGTAAAGTTTATGGGACAAATTTTTTCTCATTTAGGAATGAAAGTAGATCCTGAGAGGACAGATGCTTTATGTAAATTAGAAACTCCAAAAAGTAAATTAGAGTTACAAAGAATAATAGGTTCCTTTAACTATATTAGACGTTATGTTAAAAATATGGCTGAGCACATGCAAATTTTATGTGAACTTTTAAAAAACAATGTAGAATGGCAATGGTTGCCTAAACACCAGGAATGTTTTGATAAGTTAAAGAAAATAATTTCAAATTCTCCAGCTCTGGTACCATTTGATCCAAATAAAAAGATAGTTTTGCAATGTGATGCATCCAAAAATGGAATTGGGTGTTGTATGTTTCAAAACTATGATGGTATGTTGAAATTAGTTGCATGTTCATCTAGGTCTATGAATGAACATGAAATAAATTACAGCCAGACAGAGAAAGAGTTATTAGCCATTTTTTATGGTACACAAAAATTTCATAACTTTATTTACCAGTGTAATGTTGATGTCCAAACAGATCATAAACCAATAATTTCAATTATGCAGAAACCAATATGCAAAATTGGGTCAGTAAGGTTGCAGCGTTTAAGGCTAAAATTATTAAAGTACATATTAAATATTTATTATGTTCCAGGAAAGCATATTCAATTTGCAGATATGCTTTCTAGAGCTAGTTTAAAGGCACAAACCCTTGATTTAGAGATGTTTGATATGGTTCATTCAGTCTCACTATACTTACCAATGACAGATAAAAAAATATATCAGTTCAGAGAAGAAACCTCTAAAGATAAAGTTTTGGCTACAATTGTTGATTTTTATTATAAAGGCTGGCCTAAAGAAAACAAGATTCCAGAGTATATAAAGCCATATTCCAGTATTAAAAATGATATATATGTTGAAGCAGGAATTGTTTTTGTTGAAAATAAAATAATTGTACCAAAATCTCTAAAACAGGAAATGATTACTCTGTTACATAAAGGTCATATAGGAACTAGTAAAACTATTAATAAAGCAAGATCTTTATTTTTTTGGCCAAACCTTAGGGATGATATTGTCCAGTTTATAAAAAAATGTAGAATTTGTGAAAAATTCATGCCAAATAATTATAGAGAGCCAATGTTAACACATTCAATACCAAAATTGAGGTTTAATAAAATTGCGGCTGATATTTTGGAATTTGGTGGTAAATCTTACTTAATTCTAATAGATTATTTTTCCCATTGGATAGAGATGCTATCATTAAATAATAAAACATCTGAAGCCATAATAGATGCAATGCAAGATGTTTTTTCCAGATTTGGCTATCCTCAATTTTTAATTGCAGATAATTTACCATTTATATCATTTAAGTGTAAAAAATATTACGATAATAAACAAATTACAGTCCTGACATGTTCACCTCATTACCACCAAAGTAATGGCCTTGCTGAAAAGGCTGTAGGAATTTGTAAACAAATTTTAAAAAAAAGTTTTACAGAAAACTCTGATTATCGTGAGTTAGTTTTAGAATATAATAATACTGCTATTATTTCATTAGGTGCATCTCCATCACAAATATTACATAGTAGATCTTTGAGAACAGAAATACCAGTAAATAGTGAACAATTACAACCTAAAATTCAGAATGAGATTTATAAACTGTTATCGGACCAACAACAAAAAACAAAAGTTCAGTATGATAAACATAGTAAACGTACACCAACAACTTATAAAAGGGGGGATAATGTAGTTGTTAAGAGTAGTGTTGATAAAGTATGGTATAAAGCTGTTATTGTAGAAAAAGCTAAAGAACCCAGATCGTACTGGATAAGAAAGGAATGCAATAATAGGATAGTTAGAAGAAACACAAGACACATAAGACCATCACATACAAAATCAGATGTAGCAGACATGTATCTTGAACCTGAGTTGTATCCACACACAAACCCAAATAGTTATAAGGATAATGATAATAATGATTTAAATAATGTATGTATTCAGGATAATGATTTAACAAATTTGTTTAATGAACATAGGAATACTGATATTGTAAGTCCTCATTATAGCTGCTCAAAAAATAATGATAGTAAGAAATGTAATGTTTCAAAATTCGGACGTACAATTAAACCTAGGGTACGCCTTAATCTTTAAGGGGAAGGTGTTTGACATTAATGTAAGATAGGCTTAACGTAAACCTGGTAACTATGTCAAATATGTCAATGTCAAGTCAACACCACTTTCCAACGGGGACAATGGGCGACAGGATCATGTTGTAATGTATGAATATTATTAATATATGTTCAGCCAATACAGTAGTTTAATTGAGACCTTATTAACATACTTTAAACAGGGTTATAATGATAATATGCTGTTTAAAATGTGTAATTTATTAAATTAAAATGTTTAATTTATATAAGTTACTGATTTAAATGTATACTCTGATCTGAAAAGCCTAAATGCCAACAAAATTCTCGATAGATAAGTAAGGAATTCTCTAGATCACCGGAGATGGCTTTGTTTGCGAAATGGTTTGTTCCAGAAAATTCAGACATGTATTTAATAGAACAAATGGAACATGATTTCTTACCAGATGGTTCTGGAACATCCAAAAAGATATAAATACCCGGTGATTTGGATTCAAAGTCAGTCAGAAAGTTTAAGTCAAGCAGTCAGAAAGTTTAGTAAGAAAGTCGATTCAGTTAGTTATGAGTTTTTTTAGTATGAAAATTAGTTAGAGGCAGTCAATCAGTTACAATTGTTCAATATAGTGAGTTAAATCAATATTAAGAAACAGTATAAAGAAAATAATATTGAAGATTAAAAATTATGTTATGTATAAATGATGATAATGGAAGAAGTATTAATTGAATATTAAAATTAAATGATATTTTGGTGATTGGATATTGATATATTGAAAAGAAGAATAAAAATAAATGCTGTTGCTGGTTTGCTTGGTGGTTTATAAATGCTGTGAAGAAAAATATCTTAAATTGGTGGAAGCTCATAATTGGAAAAAGTAATTTCACAAAAACAGGGATAACCGAAGCTGAGAAGAAGACATTTGAGTGGTGATTATAATCTATATAGTGGAAAAAAGTTCATTTAGGCATTCAGTGACAGAAAGGTACAAAATTTTGTTAATATAATTTAGTTAGTGTCATAACAATTTCAATTTTGAAGATATTTTGTTTAAATTTTACATTGTCTATAGAATTTAATTAGTTTCATAAGAATTTCAATTTAAAGATAGTTTATTTTAAATTTACATTGGCTAGGTTAGATATATATGTGTGTTTCATAATAGATATAATAAAGATAATTTTAAAAAGTACTTACAAACTAATTCTTTGAGAACCGCGATAAAAACCCTATATTATTAAAAAATACTCATTGCTCATCATTCAAACAAACAATACATCAAAACAATATATATATATATATATATATATATATATATATATATATATATATATATATATATATATATATAGATATATGTGTGTATATATTTATATATATATATATATTTATATATATATATATATATATATATATATATATATATATATATTTTGTTATGTTTCTTCTTTCCCAACCAAAGAAAAATAAATAAAAATATCCATCGAAATAAAATTTCAAGATATCTATATAGACAAATGTATATATTAATTTAAGATAAGATTTAGTGTAGATAAGAATAGAAATTTGTTTGGCAAACGACATGTTTCCGTTGCAAACAAAATTATCAAAAAACCTTTGTTTAGAATTAGAAGACATTTTACCTGCAAGTTAATAATCTTTTCATTGTTTGTATAGTCGAGTATTAAATGACCATATTTTAATCTTTTGAAATATGTATAAATGATGTATTGAAAAAAACCAATTTTAAAGTAAGCTATTTAGTTTTCTCTGAAACCGAAATTAGGCTTTTCCAAAATCATGATAAACACAATTTAAGCTTTTTAATTGGACGGTCGTTTTTAAAATGGGAATTTGGTGAGTCGATCATGAGAGAGGAGAAGTTAGTCATAGTTTGGTCATCCAAAGGAAACAGTGGAGTGTCTCAAGATAGGGTGTGGTTCGTGAGTTTGGATACCGGCGTAACGAAAAGAAGTGAATAGTTTGAAGAAGGAGATAACAAGTAGATTAAAAGAGGTCCTTGTATCTACCGTGGGCATTTTATAAAGTATATGTGAAAGTATTCTTACGGCATCAAGTTGACAAAAGGAGGTCCTGGTGTCATAAATAAGTAGCGGAGTTTGGAGAAGTGAATCAGGTGTTTTTTGTGTAGTCTGAAGGAGGTTTGCAGAGACGTAAAGAAGGAGCCGAGGTGCCAAAGAGGGGAGATCACATCTTTGAGGAGACTGGACTTTTCTGGGTATGTTCCAACATACAACTCAAGAAGAAAATAAACTGTAAGTGTTTGTACAATTAAATTTTATATCTGTGAAGGATCGTTTCGACATCATGGTCATTAGCATTCAAATTTAAGAACTGAGGTTTTGTTAGGCTAATCAAAAGTTTAAAGTTTTGTGGTTTCTTTTTTTAAGTAAAGAAAATTTTAAGTAAAATTGGTTTTTCACGTAATATAAATGTATGTAGCTTTATAATCTTATTATCATAATAATTTGATTTATTTTCTTGTATGCTGATTGATAAGATAACGACAGAATTTAATAATTGTTTTATTCGTTCATATAAAATAAAGAAACGTAAATCTTTGTAATATAATATATTTGTATTATTATCCTTTCTTCTCCCACCCGATAAAAGACAACTAGAAAATCTTTTGAATCCATCGAACACAGGTAAATAAGGATTATTTTACTTTTGATAACAGATAAGTTATAATTTTTTTTATTGGCTCAATAAACTAAGTTTGAACTCAAAATAAACAATCATAACAAATGGCGCCCAACGTGGGGCGTAGAAAGTATTTCTAGTTAAAATTTAAACGGATAGAGAAAGAAAGCAGATTGATTGAAAATTTATTTGCCAATGGTTAAAGTTTATAATATTTGCTTTTATGACATTACATTTCAAATTTCTCTAGGTACAAATTTTTACATGATATAATTTATGATATTTGATTGATTTTTACAACTGACAAAAGTTTTAAAATTTTATTGCATTTATTTGAATTTATTGCATTTGGGATAAGAGGAAAAGTTTTCGTCTTTGCAACATTACTCGAATTTCATATTTGGCGGGGATATTATTGCACAAATTTCAAAGCTTCATATTTGGCGGGGATAAATAATCTAACGAACATGTCGACCACAAGGAGTCAAAGCAAAATGCAAGAAAGAAAGGAGGATAACAGATTAGAAGAAACAATTGTTGAAGAAGGATCGGATAATGAAGAAAATGCTACAATAATGGAGGAAAGAAAAGAAACAGGGACGTTAGAAAAATTATTAGCAATGATGCAAATACAGACACAAACAATAGAGAAAAACCAACAAGAAACAAAACAAACAATGGAAGAAAACCAACGGGAAACAAGACAAGCAATAGAACTAAATAACAGGAATATAGAGCAGCGTCTGGAAAACTATGAACAGGAAATTAAAGGATGTGTTGAGGGGATAAAGAAAGAACTGATACAACAGATAGAAGAAATAACCCTAAAGAATGCAAAACAAGAGACAGAGATTAAAGATATCCAAAATACAATGAAGGAGATACAAAATTGCCAGAAAAAGGAACTAGAGATGCAGAGAGAAGAAATAGAAACTAAAATGAAGGATATTAAGACTGTCCAGAAAAAGGAATTAGAAAAATTAGAAACAAAATTTGAAAACGTTTTACAAGAAGACATTCGAGAAATAGAAAGAAAAATGGAGGAAATCAAAAAGGAACAAAATTCCGGGGAAAGAAGGGAAATGATTATCCATGAAACAAGCGAGGTAAAAATACAGTTTGGCGGGGACGTAAAAAAATTACACCCAGTAATTTTCATCAACAATTTAAAAAAGAAAGTACGACATATCGGTAATTTCGAAACAGCAAAGGAAACGATAAGGAACAAATCTTAAAGATGAGGCAAGTTTATGGTTTGATAGCAAAGAAGAAGAATTGAAAAATTGGCAAACATTTGAACAAAAATTTCTGAATTATTTCTGGGGGAAAATACAACAGATAGAGATAAACAAGGAATTACAAAATGGGAGATACCAGGATAGTATAGGTATATCAGAAAAAGTATATGCACTACAACTATACAACAATGCAAGACACTTACATTACAACTATTCGTCCGAACAGCTAGTGGAACTAATAGCCAGACATTTTGAAGATACCTTAGAAGATCACATAACTCTACAAAACTACAAAGACATTGACAGTTTATGTCAATTCTTACAAATACGAGAAGCAAAATTAAGAGAAAGAAAAATGAGGAGAACGCAAGAAAATTATAGACAACGAGAAAATCAAGACTATAGAGATAGAGGACAAAACTTTAGGAGAGAGTACACAAGAAGAGAATTTGTCCCGAGGAGGGAAAACGAAATTTTTCTGGGTATGTTCCAACATACAACTCAAGAAGAAAATAAACTGTAAGTGTTTGTACAATTAAATTTTATATCTGTGAAGGATCGTTTCGACATCATGGTCATTAGCATTCAAATTTAAGAACTGAGGTTTTGTTAGGCTAATCAAAAGTTTAAAGTTTTGTGGTTTCTTTTTTTAAGTAAAGAAAATTTTAAGTAAAATTGGTTTTTCACGTAATATAAATGTATGTAGCTTTTTAATCTTATTATCATAATAATTTGATTTATTTTCTTGTATGCTGATTGATAAGATAACGACAGAATTTAATAATTGTTTTATTCGTTCATATAAAATAAAGAAACGTAAATTTTGTAATATAATATATTTGTATTATTATCCTTTCTTCTCCCATCCGATAAAAGACAACTAGAAAATCTTTTGAATCCATCGAACACAGGTAATATAAGCATTATTTTACTTTTGATAACAGATAAGTTATAATTTTTTTTATTGGCTCAATAAACTAAGTTTGAACTCAAAATAAACAATCATAACAATATATATATATTCTTATAGTTTTAAGTATTAAAATATTCATTTTGTTTACATATAATCATTAATTATTCTAATAAATTTACAGTTTTCTCCTGAAGAAGTCACAAAATCGTGACGAAATATTGAGACTGAACAAATAGAGTTTTATTTCCTGACCGATTGCTGATACTCTAAATCAATATTTAAAACAGTACGGTCGAAAAAATCATTTGAAAAAAAATATATATATATATATATATATATATATATATATATATATATATATATATATATATATATATATATATATATACGACTCCACAGTACAATTCCCGTTATAATTTTGAATATAAAAGTAAATAATTACAAGCAAATCATTGACTCATGTTGAGTTAGAAAAAATTGTGCGTGCTTATGAGACTTGTGAGAGTGATGAAGATGTCTCTTTAATTAATACAGAATCTGAATGTTGGAGTGCGGATGGAGACAATTATTTTGTGCGACTCTAAGACTTTTCATATGCATTCTGCAATATCATATGTCGGAAAAGAGAGACGAGATGCATCAGAAACTTTGCTCACCCAATACGTTCTTCGCCTATGCAAAAATTTCGATGGCACCAATAGAAATGCCATCATAAATAATTGGTTTTCGTTCTCAGATCTTGCAGAAAAGCTTTTACAAAAAAAGTTGACAATGGTTGGAACCTTAAGAAAAAATAAGTTTGAGGTTCCGCCAGAATTTCTTGAAAAGAAAAAAATTGTTCAAAGTTCTGACTTTGCTTTTGACGAGAATAAGACGTTAGTATCATTTTCTCTCTAAAATTAAAAAAAATTGTTTTGTTTCTGTCAACATCTCATGGGATGTTGACGGCAACATGGGACACCCTGTATGTGTTTCATATTAGTATTCCCTACACTTATCTCTTGCAGTGTTCAAATAAAATAATTTTATACATTTTTGTCCCAATATATATATATATATATATATATATATATATATATATATATATATATATATATATATATATATATATCCAAATTTATATAAATAAGTTCAAAATAAACAAAAACAAAAAGCTTTCTTTACTCGCGTTTATTTTAAGGTTATTTGAATGAAGAATACGGTGTTTAAATTAATTTGTGATGAACTAACAATGTAACATAATTAGTTATAAAATATAATTCAAAGAATCCATTAAAAATCTTGGTGAAACAAACAATTAAAAGTCGGGATCGGGTCTTAAGACGCTATGGGTGTAACGTGAAGAGGCAGCAAGTTCTGAACCGCTCATTTCAGAAAAATTATACTGTAGACATTCCCGAGTAAATGATTTCGAGTGGAAGTAACTTTCACATTCTTTTAATTTTTCCCTTCCGTCGCTGAAACTAAATTATTTTCTGGCTTCTAAAATATCATTGTTTGAAGCCAATTAAAATTGTTACGCATAGTAAGCGTCATTACGAGAGTGGCTAGTCAGACGAAGGCTTAGGAATTTCAATTAAAATTTGTTACTTCTTGAACACATTAAAATGATGATGAGGATCACATTGGCAAAGAAAGAACTCCCTAATAATCAGATATTAGTGGTAGCGTGACATCACAAACCCTCCCTCTCTCTCTGTCTTTTTTTCGCTCTTTCACTTTTATATTACACACGCGTTATTGAATTTTGCGATGACTACAAATGATGACTATTAAAAATTCGTAACATTCAGATCGTTTGATAAACTTTTTTTTTAATTAATTTTTATTTACGTGAATGAATGGATAGAACAGGCTCGACTATATTTCTAAAATTAATTGAAAATAAAAACTCGCTACTTGAAATAAAAAACATTTATATTCAACCCCCACCTATAAGATTAATATAGAATTCAAGCAGTTTACAGGTATAAATCAAAGGTAATTACGTAGAGTGAACCACGAAACCAAACATGCTAGTCAAATGATAAATATAAGGCGACTGGTGTCACTATAAAATATATTGGGTTATTGTGAATTTATTAAACATGTCTATAAGAAACTTTTTATTCGAATATACACTGAGTGCCATTAAAACGATATACATTTTATATTACAAATAGACACCAGATAGAGGCCACATCCTTTCGTTATTCCTATTATTAGTAGTAGCAAAACTATGAACTCATGTATGATGTAATGTATGATGTAAAGTATCAGTTAACCTTTAATACCTACTATTTTCAAAATTAAAAAAAAACTAATCGCCAATTTACCACAGATCTATCGATATCAACCAAATGTCATCAATTGAATAATATTTATTAGTATGTGTTGAATAGATTTAATAGATGAGAATTAGTTGTAATAGACTACAAACCCATTAAACATTTTAGAGGGACATTTGACCCAACGTGAATCAGGCATAAATCAATAGTACAATATGTAATAACAACTGGAGAAACTATTGCGCCACTTCTTATCGGTACTCAAGGCATGGGGGTTCAAATTAAGGGTTACGCCTTAAATTTCTCAACCCTATTCCAGCCACAATGTACGGCGTTGCAAAAAACTAATCTATATAATTATCCGAAACTTTTCTGTCTAAATGCCGTACTGTGTCAAATTGCCGAAATAAGGAAAAAAAGTTTTCCTAAAATAAAAAATTTTCCCTGCTTCTGGTACTAATATTTTTGTAGGACATTAGATCGCAGGTCAATATTTTTGTATAACCTACCACAGGTATAAATGAAATATAAATATGTTTGGCCAAAAGTCCCGCTACCCCCTGAGTTGTAGGTTTATCTCTATAATTGACAGCATAGTTTCTAAAGTTGTTATTATATATATATATATATATATATATATATATATATATATATATGTATAGATATATATATATATATATATATATATATATATATATATATATATATATATATATATATATATATATATTGTAGTATTATTTTATATGTGATTCATGCTGGGTCAAATAACCCATTAAAAATTTTCCATCGGGTTGCAGTCTCTAATAATATATTATAAAGAATAATGTCCGATTTTAACCCATAAGCGCCTGAATAATTTTTTTGGTAAATATTTATATAAAATCTCTTTTATTTTAAAGTTATATTTATATAAACTTTGTAAAAATTTCTTTATTTTTTGAAAGCGGGTCCTTACAGGACCCCGTGTTCATATGATCACGCTAGGCGTATATACAGATACAGAGTCCGACATTACACTTTCCACATTGTGTTCGAACAGTTTTTTGCAGTCCAATCCACAGCACCGTCTTCGGTTACAAGGCTCCACCAAATGATTTCTTTCATCAAGTCTTATCTCTCTGCAAACTTTGCTGTCTAGTTCAGATTTGAAACCAAGCGGACCACCAGATCTCTGGAAGCAACACCATATTTCTGCAAAATAACCTGAACGATGCTTCTTCTAAAATTCAGTTGAGGCATATCACAACCAGATTTTCTTTTTAACATCCAGGCGTTATGAATGGATGCATCCAAAAACCATGTAAATATTGGCCACCACCACTTTTTACCACAAATAGAGATTCGATAACATGAAATATTTTGATCCATTTTATCTGTACCGCCTATATGCTTGTTGTAGTAAGTAGATAGTGATGGACGCCTGACTGAAATTTTTTTTATGACAACATTTTATGACAATTTTCTTTAGTTTATTGCTTTTCATGTTAAAGGTTTTTGGAATCTTATTTTCACGGAACAACATATAAACAGTAAATAAATTATCGAAATAAATATGCATAAGTAAACTTTTAAATTGATTTGGAGAAGTGTCGAGCATTTGTACCAACTATGCAGCACACTTTCCAAATTTTTTTCGTAGTTATTATTGCTATTAGGGTTTTTACCTTGAAAAACTTCAAAATTGAGAAAATAGCCATCAGAAGTATTTAGACTCCATACTTTACATCCACATCTAATAGGTTTATTTCAAATGCACTGCTTGCAACCGTGCTTATCAAAATATTCTATCATTGATTCATCAAAACTAATATGTTGTTCGGACTCATACAGTTCTGCAATTTTATTTTGTAAAATATTTGCTTAGTCTCCACATTTTATCCACCGTTGATGAAAAATTATTATCTGCAAGGTGTAAATATCGTGAAATTGCAATAAAACGATCCCTTCTCATATAATTGTAAACAAACTCATTGCGCAGATCCCCTTGTAAGTCCCAATAGTTTCTCTTTGAAGGTGCTGTATTGTAACCAGCCAAAATTAGTATGGCTAAGAAAACTTGAATCTCTTTAGGGATCACATTGAAATCTGAACAATTTTTTAAGGCAGCATAAATATTACTTTCTTCACAAAAAAGTCGCCAAACGTTGTAATCTATAATCAAGCAAAATATATCATATGGACAAATCTTTGTATTTTGTATAAGAAGGAGAAGAAAAATTGAACAAGGGTGGTACTATACCACTTGCTATCCATTCATTCTCTAGACAAGCTTTCTTTGCAGATTTTTTAATAGAATTCTCTATGGTTTCAGCTCCTTCATGAACCGAGTCATTTATTTGCTGTTCATCCCCCTCATATTCTTACTGTCTCTTATTATATGAATTTATCACAACCTCTGCACCTGAACGTAATTGTCTATTGAATTAGGTTATCAACTAGTCCTCCTTCCTCATCACCAGAGTCCTCGTCAGTTAGTACATTTGGATCTGGAGGCTCTATACATATTTGATTTAAAACCGACTTGATCGTCGTCGTTTTCAACCACAGCTAATGCTTTTTTCCAAAGTAGTACCACTAAAACAATAAAAATAGGCTTGTTACCACTAAAACATTAAAAACATTTTAATATTATAAGATTACCAGACAAAAACAAAAGATATTAACCACTACCCACATTCACGCCTAGCGTGTTCATATGATTACATCCCTAATCAATGTGTAATAATAAAATACTTAAGTGCTATTTCAAAGTGTAAATCATTTTAAGATAAAGTTTAACTTATTTTTATAACATATTACACCACAAACCAAATTTTAGAAAGTTTTTTATATAGATGCAATACTTACACAAATCGGATATACGGATTTGTCATTTTTCAAATTGCTAACCAGCAAATTCACCACTACAAACTAAGTGGTGAATTAAACACTACAATTAATTTAAACTAAGGCATAAGCAACGCATTGGCATTGAGCGGAGGTTAAAATTATCACAGTGCTGCAAAAAAAAAATATTGAATCTTGTTATGTGTAATCGTATGATCACGCTGAGCGCTAATGGGTTAATTTGTCATTTTCATCGACTCTACGTCTGTTTATATAGCTATTTGTAATGAAATATTATCATGTAGTCTATATTATAGTATAGTATATAAGTAGTTATAGTATATATTTTTTTAGTTATTTTTCTTTATTAGAATAAATTTTTGAAGAAAAGCTTCTGTACTGGCCGTATATTACTATTTCTCTATAGTAAAACGCTAAGGCGATCGTCGCGGAAGCAGCGCCACGGAAGTACCGCTATGAAATAACAGTTCATGGTAAGCAGTCACAGTAAAAAGTTGGAAGAGTCCACTTACGCGACGAGGAGAGTCCGGTATATAACATATAAACTTTTTCAATTTTATTATAATCTATAAAAAAAATAATAACTAAATAATAAAATTACTTTTGCCAATTTTAAAAATATTATTTAATTTTAAAAATACAGGAAACATAGTATGAAGCTTCGTGCTGGTCTACAGTACCGTCTACTGTACCACTTTTTTTTCTTCTTCTTATTGCGGTGCCTATTCTTTATAGCTGTCTTGAATTTATTTGCCGAAACTATACAGACAGCTTAGTGTTAGTCGTGTTTTACCGTTTCCGTAAATTTTGCAGTAAAGAAATACGTCTTCATCCCAATTTACTTTTTCCATTTACTTTTTCTTGGAGAATGAATTCTATGGCTTGTGCCCATCTGTATTGGTATTTGTAGAGTAGGGAGCGCAAGTTAAGTTCCACAGCAGTTATATTACAATTGACCCATTGTACACTCTCCCAGGGAACTGTCGTCCTTAGCTCATTGTCCATCCTGCCATTTCTAGGAAGGTGGACAAGTCACCAGGGGACATCTCCCTTATGTGGCCAGGTGTGGGCCAGGACTCGCCGAACGCGTACTCTTGTATTAACGATAACTCCGGGGATTCACATATGCTCTACAGTTTTGTCTTCTCGTTCATACTTCCTGAATAGAAGTTCGTCTACTAGCCCCAGTGTGTGGAGATGTTTGATTAGTTGACAATGACCAGTAAAACCAACTGTCAAGCGTAGGTTTTTCCTGGTCATTCCCAAGTACTTCTTTGATGTTGACTTTTTAAGGTTACTTTAAATATGTTTCTCCATATGCACCCTAGCTATTATATATTTTAAGTACTTAACATCATCAGATTTTCGCAATATTTTCCCCATCCTGTTCAGAACCTCCAGATTGGTAACTCGACCAATCAAGGACATACGTAGAAGACGACGTATAACTACACATCTAGAAAACATCGATTCGATTCTTGTTGCTATCTTTAATGTCCATGTTCCATTCCATATAACAGAACTGGGAATATGTAGACGGCTATAATATAAATAAAAATGTAGTAGAACAACTCTTCTTCGCACTCTTTTAGATCTTACCAGAACATTATCAGTGAGTCTTAATAATATATGCTTGGTGGTCCATAGCACATAGGTATAAATACCTCACAGTAACATATTAATTCTTTACTCCCAGGGCCTAATGAGGGAGACTAGTTACCCTAGAACTTGTGCGGTCGTATTTGTGATAAACGATGAGGTAAATGCAGTTAGAAATTAAGTTTATATTATTAATGTACACATGTACCAGTCTGGGAGCTAGGAGGGGGGATTTGAGTACTCACTTTTATGTCCCCTCGGTAACTTGACGGTTTTTTTATGTTGCGTAGATTCGATTTTTTGAGGGTACGAGCCTGAGAAACCATCAGGTAATTTGTTATTAATAATTTAGTTGTTTAAATGATTTTATCTCCTAAACTATAAGAGGTAGTTTATTTTACCAAAACGAATATTGTTTCTGTATAAAAAATGAACAAAATAACGTTTGGTATACTTTAGAATCGGAGGTATAACAAATTTTGTGAAAAACAATTGCAAAATAGGCATTCGATGTGACTTTTCCAAGAATAACTCAGCTTTTATATGTGCTAATAACTTTCAAAACACACTCGTTTTATAGGTAATTTTTTAAGTTTTAAAAAACCTTTGCAAAATTACTATATCTTTATTAATAAAAAAGATGTAGCAATTAAACATTAAAAATTTTAGTAAAAAGTTGCGAATTAATTTGTTCATAAGAGACTTAAACAAAATTAAGCTATAAGTTTTAAAAATCTGGCTAATGGAAGTTATAGAATAACTCAAAATGAACATTTTAAGCTTTGGAAAAAGTTTCTATGTTAATTTTTGACCAAGACATGGAAGCTGTGAGGAGCACGGTGAGCTCACAGCGAATTAAAAACAATACATACGTAAAATACATGTATTAAAGTCAGATATGCATATTACTTTATCAATATAAATAAAACAGTTTTGGCAGATTATAGTTTTTGTTCCTGAAAAATGGCTTTCGTAGAGCTAATGAGCCAGACTTCAGATTACATTTAAAATCTTCGTTAAAAAGTGGTGAATTAATTGGTTTATAAGAGTTTTAAACAAAATTGAGCCGCAAACGTTGACAGTGTGGTCAATGGAAGCTATAGAACAACTCGAAGCTATAGAACGAACATTTTAATTTTTCGTAAATGTTTATGTTAATTTTTTGCCGCGATATCGAAAAATTATTCACGAGTGCGTAGAATTCGCTGCAAGCTGATTCGTTATTAAAAACTCCATATCTTGGTCAAAAATTATCATAAAAACATTTACTAAAGCTTAAAATGTTTGTTTTGAGTTATTCTAGAACTTCCAATAGTTTGATTTTCCAAATTGATAGCTTAATTTTGTTTAAATGTCTTATAAACAAATTAATTCGCAACTTTTTAGTGAAATTTTGAAGATTTAGTGTTATAACTTTTTTATTAATAAAGTAATTTGAAAAGTTTTTTTTAAAGCTGAAATAACATCGTTTAAAAAGAAGGTTCTGAAACTTAATCGCACGTATGAAAGCTAAGTTATACTTGGGAAAGCCCCATCGAATGCCTATTTTGCAATTGGTTTTCACAAAATGTGTTGTAACTGCGGTTCTAAAAATCATCTAATTGTTTACCAAAAACCGTTTTGTTTATTTTTTTTTAAAGTAGACAATTTTCATTTTGGTATAATTAAATATGTTTAATAATTTAGGAGATATGATTATTTAAACAATTAAATTGTTAATAACAAATTATCCGACGACTTTTCAGCCTGGTAACATCGAATAATCAAAAATAATAATTAAAAAAACATAAAAAACGTCTCAAGTAACGAGCGGAAATAAAAGTGCATATTTAACCCCTCCCCCCTGGCACCAGACTATACATGGATATAAACTCATTTAAAGGCAATCAAAACATGGGCAAAAAAACTTCTGATCAACCACAATCAAACAAAACTGGTCTTTTCTAGACAAGGCAAAAAGCTCGGATTTGTTGGGAAAAATATTCCCATGAGGTTTTTTTGCATAATCATTATCATAAGGTATAAGATATAAGATTACTAAGCCCAAAATAAGGTTGAAGATTTAAAGTTTTTAAACAATTTTTTTTCAAACAAATTGTAATGATAAATTTATTCGGATAAACCAGTGTGTGAAGTGTGCAACAGTGTTCTAACGGTAAAACATTTTTTAATACAGTGTCCCAAATATAATCGTGAACGACTCAAATATAACATACCCAACTCGCTAAGAGATGCCCTAGAAGAAAATACAGACACCGAAAAATATTTTCCTATCTTAAAGACTGCCAACTTCTTCAAAAGATCTAAAATGTACATTGTAACACACAAAGATATTATTATTATTGTAAACTAATGTATATTTTACTTATTGTATATATATTGTATTAATCTAAATACGCTAATGACCCTGCGTGGTTGATGCGTTAATAAAATAAAAAAAAAAAAATTACCATTCAAGATCAAGTTTTCTTTATCAGTTCCCCATGAAAATGCTGGGCTTATTTTTTTTAAAACATGTTTTTTAATTGTTAATAAAGCGCGTATGGCAGGGAAAGGTGCTCATAACCAGCAAAAATTTGTGCCATATTACACTAGTAAATGACTATTTCGGATTGTAATTTTCCTCATCACGAAAGATTTGCCAGTGTACCTTTTTTGAAGTGAAAAATCATACGTTCAAAATAAGCCTGGAAATTGATAAATTGACCAATTCTAAGCAACTTTTATTTTATAGAATTTTTTCACTTTTTCACAATCCAATACTTTTTGAGTTATTTGCGAGAGAAAATATTTATTTTTCAAAATAAAACCCACGTTTTCAGATGTTTTTCACAAATAACTCAAAAAGTAAGTATTCATCGAAAGAAATATTGTTAGCAAAATATGGTTTATAAAAAAAAAACAAAAAAAGTGGTGTATTTATGAAGTTTGCAGACTCAGTAGAGGCAGAGTTGTAGTTCATAAAAGTAGGTTCTTATTTTTTGAACATTTCAACGTGAAATAACCAAAAAATTAAGCACTTTTCGGGGAAAACTTATCAAAACTTTTTGAAAGTATTTAAAAAAAGCTTTATTTTGTTTTATAAAAAAATTTACAGCCTCAAAACTAAGAGAGTTGCGCTCAAAATTAAGGTGGTCCCTTTTTTTGGTAAAAACATTGTGAAAATAACCCCCAAATTAAAAAAAGTAGTTTTTAATATTTCGATAAATGTTTTATTTTGTGATTGTCTTTTTTTTTGTAAAATTTATTAATAATAAATTATTTTTCTTTCTTTATTCATTACATTGTTACACTGATTAACGGAATAACAATCAGTAATGGTAAACTGTCAGTTTTAGACAATTCAGTCATAGCTTACTTAAAATTTGTAAAAATTTAGACACAATATTAATAAGCTGCTAATAAAATAAAAATATTTTAAAAACTTACAAATTTTGACATAGGGAATACTAAATAAAAATTAAATAATGGTAATTTTGCTTTTAGATGACATATAGGGTGTTCTATTTAAAATTACTGAGAAAATAATGGGCTTGCGTTTGGGCTTACCATGTATTCAATATAAATAAAATTCGTAATATCAATTATTTTTCAAACTTCCACTATCAACTAAAAAATGTGGCAATAATAGATCATTGTTGTTGTGCTTGATTAACTTTGTAAATACCCTATATAATATAATAAAACTTTATACTGTTGTGATGGGGAGGTAAAGAAGATTTCAAAAAAAAAAAAATATAGGATGTAATATTTAAAAAAACATAAGTTTCGTCTGCCACTATGATATAAAACATCCTGTAACAGTTTAACTAATTTTGTAATGTGAACCTCAAAGTTGCCTACAATTTTGGTTTTTAACTTTTATTGCTCAGTATCGATCGTTCTTTTGACCGAGTCAGCCGGTCTTTTCGTTTAAAGTCCGAGCCGGTTTCTAATTACTTATACTTAGTGTTTGTATTTAATTTTTTACATAGTAGACAATAATTAAAAAGTGTATAGTGATAATTAATAGAAAATAAAGTAATACCGGTCCTTGATGGGGGACAAAAATAAACAAGGAACGTCTTTTATGACGACAGATACTGACATGAATAACAGTGATTCGAATTTAAGTGTTAATAATATATAATAATAATCCTGTGGGAGTTTTTTGTCAGTTCTTCTATCAGGCGCGCCCCCCTGCGAATGTGGGATGCCCTCTGGGTATTCTTAGAACCGATACCTAGACGGTAGCAGGGATATCTGCCGTGGAACAAAAACTGGCAGCTGGCAGTAGGTATAAAATACACACCCATTAAAATGGAGTTAAATAGTTTGAGTTTAGGGTCGCTGTCTTGGGATCGCCGGGGCACGTCTGGAGCCGGCGCTGGACGTGACAGCATGCGGGACGTCGGTGGCAGGGTGCTGAGGAGGCAGGCCCCTGTCATACAATCAGCTACAGCCCAACAACAACAAAAACAACCACAAGCGAGCCAAACAATATCAAGAGCTCGACTCGCTGAAGGTGCTGCGCTGGAACATCAGCCGGCGCTCACCCAAGCGGGACGACCGAGGCAGCACATGAAATGGACTGCGTCCATAAATGAAAATCTTTTGCGCTTCTATTACCAGGTGACAAACCTCGGTCAAGAAACGATCGGGTATCGACAAAATCTTTATGTCGAATTTTGCAGGGAGTACCCAGACATTCAAGTAACTGAACAACAAGTTGCTGATCAATACCGTGTAATTATAAGAAACAATCTCATCCCAGAGACTAGACGCAATACCATCAGAAGCTAAGTCGAACATGAGATTAATCACCAAGAGGTAAATGTGAATGAAGTCCCTAATGAAATCCATGAGAAGATTCCTGAGCTTGCCATACAAGAAACTCAACCTGATAATATACTACAGGACAACAACGAGTTACGCGATACTCTGGTAAGCGAAATGGCACGTGCTGTACAAGAGTTTAATGGAACAAATCCACTTAGCAGACCACCGCTACCAAAAATAAACTCTTCTAAAAAACTAGGTGCTCTGTTACAAATTATGAATACCGAAGTCCTACCCAATTTACGTCGTAGAAGCCTATACACTGGAATATTTGCAGATGCTTATTTACTGTGCAGCAACAGCAACAGCTAGTGTAATGGGAATTAAGACTAGAACACGACGGGGTACCAATGCCGGAAGGATAGATAACAGAGTTGCACCCTGGGAGAAACGGCTTTTAAACAAGATTGAATTATTGCGTAGGGACATTGGTCAAATGACAGAATATATACGGGGAACAACAAGTAGAAAAGTCATTTAAAAAGTTGATCAAATAATGCCAAGCACTGCAACACACTCACAATATGATCCAGAAAACAACACAGCCCAACAGTGCCTGGATACATTAAAACAAAAACTCTCTGTTTATTCAGGACAACTAAGGAGGTACAAAGTTAGTAACAGCCGGAAATGTGACAATGCACTTTTTGAGCATGCCGAGAAGGCGTTCTATCGGAAACTCAATTCCACTGTCGAAAGTGCCAATAAAGCATACCCAAGCCAAGAAGAAATTCATGAGTTTTGGGAAAATCAACTTTCCACACCAGCTGCTCTTAACACCAATGCTGCATGGATAGAAGATACGGCGCACAGCTGTCAACACTACCGTACAACTGTCTATAAACCCTTCACCACAGAAGAAGTCTCAAATATCATCAAAAAGCTTCATAACTGGAAATCTCCTGGACCAGACGGAGTTCAAAACTTCTGGCTTAAGAAGTTCTGGAGTGCTCATGAGTGCTTGTCAACACTAATTAATCGTGTTATTTCTAATCCACAGGAAATACCATCATTCAACTCAGGGAACAACTTATTTAATACCGAAGGATCAAAATAATACCCAAGATCCAGCCAAGTACCGGCCAATTACGTGTCTTCTAACTCTGTACAAATTGGTCATATCCTGTGTAGCCCAGCGTATCTACCAACACTGCGCACTAAACAATATCATAGAACCTCAACAGAAAGGATGCGATAAGGGTTCCATGGGTTGCAAAGAACAACTTATTATCAACTCAGTCATTTCTAACCAGACATATACCAAAAAAGGAACCTCTTCACTGTCTTTATTGACTATAAGAAAGCCGTTGACTCAGTGCCGCATGAATAACTGGTAGATATATTAAGAATATATAAAGCCGATGATAATCTATGGCCTTTTTAAGACATACAATGACAGATTGGAAGACTAAAATTCACCTCCAAATACCTGGTGAAAGCAAAATCGAAACGGAAAATATCGCAATTAAGCGCGGCCTATTTCAAGGAGACTCGCTGAGTCCATTGTGGTTCTGTCTAGCGATGAACCCATTATCCCAGCTATTGAACTCCATTGACTCAGGTTTTAGCATTAAAAACAACAATACTGTACTGGCGAAGCTTAATCATCTGTTGTATATTGATGATTTGAAACTAATGGCTTCCACTCGAAATCACTTAGATCAAATGCTAAAAACTGTAGAAAAGTTTTCAAATGATATCAGTATGCACTTTGGTTTAGACAAATGTCGTGTACTAAATATAGTCAAGGGTAAGGTTCAGCCCGGAGGATTCGATATGCAAAATAACCAAAACATCGAGGCTATGGGCGAAAATGACATGTATAAATATCTAGGAGTAAAGCAAGCGCGGAAAATTGACCATAAATAAATGAAAATCGAATTAACATCAGAGTTCATACGAAGAGTAAAACAACTACTCCGCTCACATCTTAATAGTAAAAATTTGTTTAAGCCATTAAACACCTACGCATTTTCCGCGCTTAGCTACTCATTTGGGATTATTAAGTGGACTAAAACGGATATAGAAACCCTTCAGCGAAAAGTACGAACACACCTCACAAAGGCACAAAGACAGCATCCTCGAAGTGCAGTAGAAAGAACGACATTACCGCGGTATTTAGGAGGACGAGGACTTATTGATATAAGCGAGCAATTAGAAAAACAGATTACTAATTTACGAACTTATTTTCAGGTGCAGGAGGAGACATCTACACTTCATCGCGCGATTTGTGCAGTAGATGAACACCAAGTAAACTGAGGGAACAAGAAATGCGCATAAACCATCTTATTAAGAACGAAAAAATGCGCATCTGGATGGGTAAACCTCTGCACGGGCGACATCCGAATGAAGTCAGTCAAGACTATGTCGACAATGTAGCGTCGAACTATTGGCTGACATCAGGAAAGATGTTCCCTGAAACAGAAGGTTCATTACTCACCATTCAGGATCAGGTTATACCAACCAAAAATTACCTGAAATATATCGTCAAAGACCCTCAGGTCCAAAACGACAAATGCCGATATGGATGTCAAGCTCAAGAAACTATCCAACATCTTACCGGGGGCTGCCAGGCATTTGCTGCAACTAAATATAAGGAACGGCATGACTCAGTAGGGAAGATCCTCCATCAAGAGATAGCTTTTAAACTGGAGCTTCTACAAACAAACCATCTCCCATATTATCAATACGTTAATCTCTCTCTCGTGCTAGTTAATAAACTAACAAGACAAACAACACTAATCGATGCGGCGATACCTAACAACAATAATTTGCGTGGTAAGTATAACGAAAAGATCGCCAAGTACAGAGATCTGGAAATAAAAATAAGGAGATAATGGAGAATGGAAAGTACCCAGACGATACCTATTATTCGTTCTACCGCTGGAGTCTTCCCGAAGAACCTCCCAGAAAACATAAAAAAGCTGGGTCTAAATGAACATCTATATAAGATCATGCAGAAAGCTGTGCTACTTTCGACGTCCAGATGCGTGCGAATATTTTTGGGAGATACACCGACATCCCAAGTCACCTAGAACTCGATAACATGGAAAGAGTCCCACCAGTAGTGGAAAGAGTCCCATCAATCCTTTTGATACCGTAGGTATCTGGGATAAGCGAATGTTCCCCTTATAGGGAGTGTGAGTCGTATGGCTAAATCTGGATCCTAGTGATGATAGTGATCTCCAGAAATCAGCAAAGCAGTTGGAACCAAAAACATTCAATCTCCTCTGAGATAAGTACAATGTGCAAAAATTTGGGTATATATAGATAGTACCGACAATAACAATTTAGGTAGATGGCATCTAATGACTGTTGGTCATATTCTTTTTAAATATTTTAATCTTAAAAGCATTATGGAAATTAAAAGTATGGGCCGAAACCGGTTTAAGGTTTTATTAAAATCACTTCTAGAGGTAAATAATTTAGTAAAACATCCACTACTGAAATCAGAAAATTTAAGTGCAGCTATACCGAAACATTTACTGGAAATTAAAGGGTTAATAAGAGACGTTAATACTCGTTATGATATCAACTATCACATGTTACTAACATATATAAGCTAAATAGGAAAGTCCAAAAAGTAGACAAAACAGTCGAATTTGTACCTAAAAAATCTATTATCGTTACTTTTGAGGGGAATATTTTACCAAATCGCATAGCTTTTAATCGAGTTTTTTTTTTCTTTTGAACAATTTGTAGGAAAAGTGACCCAGTGTTACAAATGTTTAAGATATGGGCACGTATCTAAACAGTGTAACAGTACTCAAGAAAGGTGTATAAATTTCGGTAAATTAAAGATGATAAACACAATTTTGATAGAAATTTGATTTTTTGTATACACTGTAAAAGCAGAGATCTCGTATCTATCTCAAAAAAGTGTCCCTCTTATGAAAATAAAAAAAAAATTAAAAATATAATGATAGAGCAAAAAACCTCATTTAAAGAAGCCAAAGAATAATATGAAAATTCCTTATTCAGTTTAGTAAGTCACAACTCCTTCACTGCTAACAAATTATGACAAAAATTTTCCAGAACTTCTCAACAACGTATATCGTTATCAAATCAAATCTTTACAAATTTCAATGGCAATCAAAATAATTACTTTTCCCAACACACTCATGCGAGTGCTAGACCTCCAACCAAAAAGAAGAGAAAATCAAACTCTCCCACTATCCAATTACCTGTTCACAAACCATTATTTCCATTCACCTTTGGACTTTCACAACATCTGACAATAAATTCAAATAAACAAAACCACTCTAGTTTGGAAATCAAAAAAAGTAGTATAGCTAGCAATTTATCGATTTTAATCATGGACGTTATCAATAAAATAATTTCAAGTAACAATAGACAACCTATTGATATTAACGTAATTAAAAGTAGTATAGAATAGGTATTTGAGGATACTTTGAAAAACCAATAAAATTTAATCCCAAAACACGCAATTTAATCATAATGCAATGGAATGCACGTTCTGCTTTAGCTAACAAAAATAGTCTGGGACAATTTCTTTTTGATAAATATATCGACATTGCGCTTATAAGCGAAGCTTGGTTAAAAAAATCAACAATATAGTTTTAGTGGTTACAATATAATCCGCAATAACAGAAACGATGGCTATGCTGGTGTGGCAATTGTGGTACACAAATTTCTTCGATTTCTGGAACATAAGTTCAATATAAATTACAATGAAAATATTTTAGTGTGTGCTATCCAAGTTAAATATAAAACTTTATCGTTAAATTTTGTATCTATTTATAAACCTCCAAAAATACAAACAATTTGATGGGCCTTTAATTATAGGTGGTGACTTTAATGCACACCACTCTATATGGGCTGTCATAATATAGGGAACCTACAATTTTAAGACGTCCTGATCAACGGGATTCAGTTATTGATGTAATCTTATGTTCACCTGAACTAGTTAACAAGACATCTTGGACTATCATCTCTGATACTCTAGGATCAAATCGCTATTTCATATATATAGAATTAATTTTTGCAATTAATGAAAATGAAATATCCTTAAAAAAATGGAATATTAAAAAAGCCAATTGGGCGTTATATACCTCGACTATTCAGACTTTGCACGATACAAAACAACCTTCACTCGGATAATCTGACTGAACAGTACTCCTTCTTCATTAAAAATATAAATACGGCCGCAGGAGCAGCTATATCTCAATATTAATCCTATAAGTGTAACCGGCACCCACCTCGTTGGTGGAATATTCATTGTGACAATATTAGCAAACAACGATAATTGGCTTTAATAAATTACAAAAAAAACGAATTTTGAAAATTACTTTCAATACCAGGAGATCTCGGCTAGAACCAAAAAAACATTAAAAAAATATAGCAAAAAAGCATAAGATTGAATGGGTCTCTTCCCTGAATAGAAATACACCAGCTAAAACTTTTTGGAATTAAGCTAGAAAAATTTACAGAAATTTATTATCAAAAATAAAATCTTTCGATTAGAAATGAATGGATGACTTTCTTATTAAAGTTGCACCACCAACTGCGAAACCTCAAAAATCCAGCTACATAGATTCAACCCCATCTGACAAAAATCATTTTCTGTTAAAACCTTAGACTTACAATGAACTTATTTTCGCTATAAATTATCGTAAAGATAATAGTCCAGGATACGATCATACCAAATACTCCATGCTTAATAACCTTACAGAAGTAGTAAAACATTTTCTATTAGACTTTTTAAATCGGATCATTCAAGACAATTCTGAGGTAGATTTTTTTAAAGATATCATTGTTATTCTGATTTTAAAGCCTGCAAAAGATTCAAATTCAGCCAAATCGTATCGACCCATTTCTCTCTTTTCATGTGTATCTAAAACTTTGGAACGGATGTTAAAACATAGTCTAGATTGGTGGGTCCATACCAAAAAATTACTACCAAACAGTGAGTTTGGATACAAACGAGGATGTGGAGCATTAGATGCTCTAGCTACACTCGTAACGGACATACAAAGTAACTTTTCTAGAAATAACTATTTGCCTACTTTATCTCTAGATATAGAAGATGCTTATGACAGTGTGTGTTTACCTTGATTAAAAGACAAAATGATCAATCAATTTCAAATACCCACAAATCTGGCACAAACCATAATTAATTTCTACACTAATAGACGCTTATACGTTAGAAACTATAAAAATGAATTTTTTTAAACACGTTATAATAGTTGGGGATTACCCCAGAGATCAGTCTTAAGCCCTTTTCTTTTTAATCTGTATACTGCTGATTTTCATAGCCTTAATATACCAAGTATCACTTATAAAACAATCCAATATGCTGATGACTTCCTAGTCTATACAGAAAGGACTAAATATAAACCCTCACTTACAATCTTAAAAAAATTACATGAACATTTCTCAAACTGGTTTTGTGAAAATGGTTTTAATTTATCCACTAATAAATCAAACGTGTGTATTTTTTCACGACATCATATTTCTAACATAAATACTATTTTATAATGACCAAACTTTAAATTTCGGTAAGTCAATAAAATACCTTGGGTATGTTTCTAGATCAAAAGTTAATATGGAAAGTACACATCGAGTATATGCTTGCCAAGCGCAATAAAGGTCTCAATTTTTCAACTTTATGTTTTAGCAAATAAACAAATTTTAAATAAAATTGATGTGTTTAAACGTACTGTTCTACGTACCTGTATGGGAGCAGTGAAGTCTACTCCAATAGCTCCATGTTGAAGCTTTAAAACCTCCTTTAAATTTTAGACCAGATTATCTAAGTGAAAAATTTGTAGTGAAAACTTCACATATCAACAATTCCTTATATTCTGAAATAAACTTACTAAATACAGATGATCTAACAAACAGTTACTATACTCATAAAAATTCACTAGAGTGAATTTTTGTTATTTATTGCTACATGTGTAACAATAAGTACACCAACAGTATTAGCAACCTTGATATTAACGACTATTTCGCATTTTTTAATGAAGCTGACAAACACATGCCAACATATTCTAATATGAAGCTGACAAACATACCATTATTAGATCCATGTATCTTAAATTCTTATATAAAAAAATTGCCCAAGGCAACTGTAATCTATACAGATGCATCCAAAACATCAGAAGGGACTTGATGTGCTTTCTAAATTCCATCCAAGTCAACAGAAATAATCCACAAGGAATCTACGTTCCTGTATTTGGCTGTATACCATATATTAAAAAAATTTATTAAAAATCCTTTGTAAAAGGTATATATTTTTAAAAACCCAAACGGGCTGTTATAGACAAAACGTTTTCGGAATCCATTATTCCATCATCAGTGTCCTATAAAATATATAACCACTTAATTAAAGAGAACGTGAAGTTAAAATTTTGACTAAGGTTAATGTAAAGTGTGGTTAATACTTACTAAGTGTACATGAATGTAGCCACTAAATACATGGGTAAAAACCCGTTAACAAAAATTTAGTTACATTTGTTTTACATTATATTATATAAATTGCTAGGATGCTAAAGTTACCGTTGGATTAGGTAACATGGCGACATATGACTCCACGTTGAAGTTGCAAGTCCTGAGACGGTGTGTCTACGAGGACTTAATGGGACTAGACACACCGTCTCAGGACTTGCAACTTCAACGTGGAGTCATATGTCGCCATGTTACCTAACCCAACGGTAACTTTAGCATCCTAGCAATTTATATAATATAATGTAAAACAAATGTAACTAAATTTTTGTTAACGGGTTTTTACCCATGTATTTAGTGGCTACATTCATGTACACCTAGTAAGTATTAACCACACTTTACATTAACCTTAGTCAAAATTTTAACTTCACGTTCTCGTTAATTAAGTGGTTATATATTTTATAGGACACTGATGATAGAATAATGGATTCCGAAAACGTTTTGTCTATAACAGCCCGTTTGGGTTTTTAAAAATATATACCTTTTACAAAGGATTTTTAATAAATTTTTTTAACAGAAATAATGTTCAAACTACTAGCAAACAATTGCTCAATTTTTAGTGCTGAAGCACTTGCAGTTCTTGAAGCCTTGATATATTTTGACAGTTTAAACAATAATGCAGTTTTGATAACATCCGATTCATTGTCAGTCTTATTATTTCTCAAAAATACAAAGTAACCTTTTTATAATTCTAATCCTTTCATTTACCAAATTAAGAACATGCTTGTCAACCTTAAAAATAAAAATAAAACTACAAATTTTATTTGGGTAAAAGCTCATGTTGGTATAAAACATAATGAGCATGTTGATTCCATTGCTAAAGCTGCAATAACCTCTACAGCTGCAACTTTACCAGATGAGAGAATTTGTGTTCCTGACGCTTTTATCATCTCTAAAAGAAATCAAACAGATCGTTGGAATACTTTCTGGCAAACTTTTTGCGACCACTCAACGACACAATACGTGTATATACAACCACACATCCCTAATTCCAGATGGTTTAAGAATTTCAATACCGCCCGCAAATATATAACAACTTTAATAAGATTAAAATTTGGCCACGCTTGTTATTCTGCTCATCTTGCACAAATCAAAATATACAATTCAGACTTATAGGAAACTTTTCAAGAACAAGGAGATCTTAACCACATCTTTTTTAAGTGTTCCAAATATCTTTAGCATTCAGCAACTCTTTTAAACAACTTGCAAACTCTGCAAATATATCCTCCATATCAAATACATATCCTATTGGCTACTTATAATAAAAAAGTATATGATTGTCTGATTAAATTTATACATAGTGCAAATGTGTGTCTGTAGTCAATCTTAGCTAAGTTCGTTAACCTTTGTTTTAACCCAATTGTTATTTACCTTTCTTTCCGTGACCTATATCTAGTAATGTCTTAATGGGTCATAGTAATAACAAATGTCCTGATGGGTCCCTGGACGAGAAGTGAGTATCCTGGTTTTTCCTGATGTTTGTTTTTTCTTGCTATTATTTTCTCTTTTTATTTGATTCAGTTATAGGGATTTTATGAGGTTTTTTTTGACTCGAATAGATACACTTTCTGGACTACCAATTATTAGAATAGATATACACTTTTTTATTTTCTTTAGTATTAATTATATTAGAATGTTAATATTAATAATTTTTCATCTATTATTTCTCAACAAGTAATTGACTAAATAGCTAAGTGCTAAAGCCAAAAAAAAAATTTGATTGCTATCTATTAATATAGCGGATCTATTAAGCGTTATCACACTAATCAATCACCCTGTATATACGCTAATTAGTAATCAGTTCCTAGGATCCAGAGAAAAATATAAACAATACTAAAATATATTTGTTATTGAACTTTATATTGAATGACTTTTTTCTCCCTTCCTTTTAATACTGTGCCTTTGGTTATTTATTCATAATTTTCTCTGTCAATACCATTATAATGTATGAGTCGTTAGTTGAAATGATTTAAATATAGTCAATGATAAATAAAATTTCAAAAACCAAACATAAAAACTTTGCCTTTCGATTAATATTACATAATATGTATTCTTTGTTAAAATTTATTTAGCCCGTGACGGAGTTTGAACTATAAACCATTTTTCAAATTTTTACTCAGAACACAAAAAAAATGAAATCCAACATTTATTTTCCAAAAACGTGCGACTTTTCTTTGGACACAGAAAATTCCTATTCTTGTGTTCACTCTAGAGAAATAAAAAATTATGAATCGTTAAGAATTTTTGTAGATCCGGATTTTATTTTAATAGTGATCTCAATCCGGGCATCGCTTCAGGGGCGTATCGAATGCACAATCAATCGCACTGGTGGCGTTTTCACTGCTACTAAAGTTCATAAAAAAAATAAAAAAAAATAATAACGCAAAAAGGAGCAATTAATAAATTATTTTTTGATAAATTAAAGATCATATGGTACAAAAATAATTAAAGTTTCCAAATAATTTATATTATTCCTTGCCTTAAAATTTTATCAATAAGAAGGGGTCCTAGTAAGTTAATATACAGCACAAATCTCATATAGTTTTAGATATTCATTCTTTAAATATTAATGGAGATCTGATTTCATAGATTCATACATAGTTGTACATCAGACCATTATTTCTCAGATAAGCGCTACCTCATGTTCTAACTGAAATAGTTTTAGCAAATCCTAACCGAATTCGACTTCAATTCAATTACGTTCCTGATGCTGCTGTACGTGTACAGCTCTTAATACCACTGCAATATCATCTTCATATTATGCCAATAGCAAGATGAGACGTGTTCTATAAAACTGCAAGCCAAAAGATTCGCGCCTGCGATAAACTAATAATAGAGTCGTTGTACTGAAGCAGATAGCCTTTACTATCTTACAGATCTTAGGTACATAATCGGTTTCTAAGCGTATTTACTGCTAAGAGCTGTTATCCACAGTTTGCTCTTCTAGACTTTGTTATATTTGCTTTGTAGTATAGGAACTGCAAACTTAATTTGTCTTAGATGTATTTCTATCAAACATTACCAATTTCAGAATTTAGACATTCTAGAAAATATCTACATACAATAAGAAATAGTATCGTTAATACATTCTTCGATTTAATTTTTACTGATTTACTTAATTTTACTTTGTAGAGAAATATATCGTCAGCTTACTGCCAAAACAATTTAAATCCACTTTTTTATCCAACTTTTAAGAGATCTACGTTTTAAACTTTAATTTAAAACCAAAAACCCGAATTTAGAAATGAATTAATGACTACATAATAAAGTAAATGACTTTAATATAATAAGTAAAAGTCATCTTTCAGGTCACTTTGAACATCACTGTCTTTAATATAAAGCTCAGGTATGCTATCGTCGATATCCTTCGAAGTCGGTAACGTTTTCATCATCATCATCATCAACCTGAATGCTTCCACTGCTGGACATAGGTCTTCCTCAGCTCTTTCCATCTGTCTCTCTTTTGTGCGGCTTGCATCCAGTTCTCTGCTCCGTATTGCTTCTTGCCTTGGTCTTCACTACAAAACACGTTTTGTCCATCGGTTATCTGATAATCTGGCGACGTGTCCTGCCCAATTCCATTTTAACGACGCGATTTTTTCAATAGTGTCTGTTGTTTTTGTTCTACAACGTATTTCATCATTTGGGATTCAGTCTCTCAGAGAGACACCCAACATCTGGCGCTCCATAGCCATCTGAGTTACGCGAATCTTATTAACTACCTTTTTTGTGAGTGTTAATGTTTCCGCTCCACAAATAAGTACAGATAACATACATGTGTCAAAGATTTTCCATTTGAGGTACATGGGTAGGTCCAATTTAAATACATAGTTTAATTTACCAAACGCTGCCAAGGCTAATATTATGTGACGTGGGAGCTCACATGTCTGGTTATCGCTGCCCAACCGAATTTCATGTCCTAGGTACTTATACGATGTAGTCTGCACAATATTCCTTCCATTAACAACAATATTTCGATTTAGCACCAGGTTAGTCATTATTTGCGTATTGTTCATATTAATCTTTAGTCCGACCTCCAAGGAAATGTGGTATAATTTGTCAAACATTATTATTGCATCATCCATACGATCGACTATAAGGACGATGTCATCTGCAAATCTCAAATGACTGAGCTTCTCTCCATTTATGTTGATACCATGTTCGTTCAGATGTGCCTTCTTACAAGTACGTTTTAAAAGCGTCGTGAATAGTTTTGGAGAGACTGTGTCCCCTTGCTGTACTCCTCGCTGTATACAAAATTTATTTGTTTCTTGTTCAGATAGTCTGTGGCAAGTTGGTAGATATATTTGATTATGTTATAACGTTTTATAATACTGATAACTTATCCGGGATAACTACTAATTGGCAGAGCGTTAATAAATTCTGTTTATTTTATACTGATGATGAGGCGAGGTTTGGTGTTAGCCTTTTAAGTCTTTAACTTTGAGATTGTCAAGATGACCTTTACCAAAAATATTTGTAGTTAAAACTGTAATCGTACCTGTATAACACAATATCGGGTTTGGATTTTAAATATTTTAAGTATTTTATTTGTAGTTAGTTTACTATTTCTCCATTATTTGTGATTTTTGTCTATGTTTCATTTTTACTTTAAAAAACAGCGCCTTTAAGTTAAAAAAAGTCCTTATAATTAAGTTCTTCTGCAATATAAGGTTTTTTTTATCAGATCTACATTTCCGTGTCATACGGAAAATCTTAAGCTAGTTATGCAGGTGTAAAGTAAAATATACTTTGCTGCTTTTTATTAGCACTAAGAATGCTATCTACATCCATTTAGCTGTGTCCACTTTCAGCAATTTATGTTCTATCACAGATATATTTGTACTAAGTACATAAGCAAGGCAGTCATATTCTGATTGCGATTCGAGTCGGCTGTAGTTCTGAGAAAACAAAGAGTTCAGTTACAGCTACGGAGATTTATCGAAATACACGTTTATAGGCATGTATCGATTTACAGGCTTCAGATAAGCGGTTATCTTTTGCAATCTGTGAAATTTAAAACTCTCTTTGCTTTATAAAGTTAGAGAGAACACAAGCAGTTTTAATTATTGAAATAGTTGATTCTTCCTGACGTAATATTATGGTTTGAAAAGTTTCAAATTTGGTTCAAATTTTCTATTTATATGCAGCTTCTTGAAAAAAATGCAAAATACAAAAAGTTATGAGGACTAAAAGTTAGACTAAATATTATAATAAATAACTTTTTAACTATAAAGTTTTATTTTTAAACTATAAACTTTTTATATATAACCTTTTAAATGCATTTTAAGCTGTAGTTATGATGGGACCATTTTTAAATTAAAATATTAAAATTTGAAAATTTATTTATAAAAAATGTTTAAAAAAAAAATAAAAATCGGTAGCGCTTTTTGAGATGGAGGATTTACATTTTCATGTTCAGCGAAAAAATTTACATAAGATAGAATAGTTTTCAACTAATTACCCTTCCATGCATACAGATAGGTAACCTGCTGCCAGACTATAGCAGTTAAAGAACATTCCATATAATATTTGTACATTCTTTTATTGCCAATCCTCTAGTAGTGTCTCCTCTCATGAATATATACGTGAGCGCCTTGAATCTGCATACTGTAGCCAAATACCTGCAAAAATTTTCTGTAATTAGATTTTTTTTTAGTTTTTAAATTCAAAAAAAAACGGAAAAATCTTCGGACTGCATTTTCGAGAAGTATGAAAAAAACACCATTAGGAAGTGGAGATAAAAGAACTAAAGATTATTATTTAAAAAAACGTGATGCAATTCCTTACGCCTTTTATAAAATCCAACGCACAACAAAATTATTAACCTACAAAAAACAGAGCCAATTTTGCAAGAAAACAGTGACATTGAAAATGATGTAAAAAGTACTTATGAAGATTATCCTGAAAGATAAGTTATCGCATTTGCTACAAACTCCCAGGATGTAAAATGTGACCATTCCCCAGAGAAGAAAAATGAATCAACTCACGCCAAGTGTTCGCATGATGCAAGCATTCGAGTGATGTAACGACGAAAAATTCCACCAGACACCCTTAATGAAGTTGGGTCTTTTATAGAATGTGTCAAGTCAAAAAAAGGTTCTGCAGTAGACAAAAATAAAGACAATAAAGCCCCAGGAATCGATGACATCTGTTCGGAAATGTATAAAAAAGGTGGTGATCAACTTTTTGCAGCAATCCATAAACTAATAGTACTTATATGGCAGAATGAACGGGTACCAGAAGAGTGGCTGAAGGGAATAATATGTCCATTGCATAAAAAGGGGGATCAACTGGAGTGTAAGAACTATAGAGACATTACTCTGTTAGCATCTGCGTATAAGATCTTCGGCAATGTATTATCTGAAAGACTTAAACATTTTACAAAGGATATTGTTGGTCAATATCAATGCGGATTTACTGCTGGAAAGTCAACTACACATCAAATTCAAGCACATAGGCAGATTCTAGAAAAGTCACTAGAATATAACATAGAAACACACCATATCTTCGTTGACTTCAAAGCAGCCTATGACAGTGTGAAAAGAACTGCATTATATAATGCAATGATAGACTTTGGGATCCCACCTAAGTTAGTTAAGTTGACCCACCTAACAATGCAAAACGTAAGCTCATGCGTTAGAATTGAAGGAGAAAACTCTACGTTCTTTGACATTAATAATGGTCTAAGACAGGGGGACGCGTTGGCGTGTCTGCTCTTTAATATTGCCTTGGAAAAGGCAATCAGACAATTAAACATTAGAATGAATGGAACTATTTTTAATAGATCGACGCAAATTCTCGCATTCGCTGACGATATAGTTATAGTGGGCAGAAGTATGAGAGACATGGTGCAGTGTTTTACAAGGCTTGCGGACGCAGCAAGTGAATTAGGACTTGTGGTAAACGAGGAAAAAACCAAATATATGTTGGTTTCTAAAAACCCTCGAAATATCCAAGAAATAATTCAAATTAACAACCATACCTTTGAGCAAGTCAAAGAATTTACATATCTTGGATCGCTAGTAAACGCAACAAACACGACAAGCGACGAAATAAAAAGACGCATAGCAATAGCAAACAGAACTGTTCACGGCCTCCGGAGACATTTAAAAAATAAAAATATAAAACGTGCACTAAAGCTTAATATATACAGGACCTTAATAAGACCAGTTTTGATATATGGGGCTGAAACGTGGATCTTATCTCAAAATGATAAAAGACTTCTTGGTATTTTTGAGAGAAAAATTCTTAGAAAGATTTTTGGGGCCGTAAATGAAAATGGGCTATGGCGTCGAAGATACAACTTTGAACTGTATCAGTTATACACCGATCCAGATATTGTGAAATTCGTTAAAGTGCAGAGACTTAGATGGGCTGGACACATTGCTAGGATGTCAGATCACGAATACACGAAGAGATTAACATTTTCACAACCAGAGGGCACAAGAAGCAGAGGACGACCACGAATGAGATGGATTGATGATGTGGAAGAAGACCTACAGATTCTAGGGGTTAGAAGATGGAGGGAAGTTGCCAGGAATCGACAGGAGTGGCGACTTCTTTGTGAGCAGGCCAAGATCCACAACAGATTGTCGAGCCACTTATGATGATGATGAGTAGATAAAAATAATTCAGATTTCAAATTATTAAAAAGTTTGCTCCCTTTTATTGTAAAAATAAACAATTATCAGAAGAGGAAGTTAAAAAAAACCCTTGAGACACTAGATGAACTGATGTGCGACAATCTAGAATAATTACTCAACTGCATCAACTCCAATTACACAACGTTATTTGCATTCAACAACAGAATATGGAGAACAGGTTTGATTTGCAGCAAAATTAATCAAAAATTTTTTATCCAACATGTCATCAGTTTTATGTAATTTATCTTACCTGAATGTGATAAAAAGTTTCTCTTATGGGCCGATCGCATGTCTGCAATTGATGTCTTGTTTAGTTATTATGAGGTCCTATCTGCTGACAACTTTCAAAACCACTCGGACTCATTCGGTAATAGTTTTGAAACTGTATACTATGTAGGTACTATATACTTTTGAAACATTTTGAGTAACTGTCTTTATAGCTTTAGTATGTAAAGTAGGTACAACAAAATATGTTGCCTGTTGCTTATTGCATGTTGCCTTAGGACTGCAAAACTGTAAAAACAGGGCAAAGAATAAGATGGCATGGAAAGTGATCATGAAAAAACCCAATGCCTCTAAAGGGTTGTAATAATTTATATTATATTTGGTTTATATTTTGATTTACAATTCTATGTTACTTCCCACATCATCCGTATTATAAATATTTTTTTTAATATAGAAAAGTTGTATCCCCTATATGTTAATACTTTGCATCTGTTTTGGAGTTGGTCCATTTTTTTGACCTATGTCAACATTGGTAGAAATGTTCTATATATATTGTTAGTTTGTTTTTTGGCTTAAATTTATGTTATTTAGCTGCTTGTTTAACACAAAAAGCAATAATGATTACTAAATCTTTTTTATCAGTTCATTTTTTAACAACATTTATTTTGTTGAAACTTTGGTTCTCGCTTCAAAGAGAAAACACGTAAAAAGTTAAGTATTGTATTTATACAGAATTAAACCACTATCTATTCGTTGAACTTGTTTTCAAAAAAAAATATTTTAAGAATGAAGGGTTATTTTAACCGGTAGTTGTTGATTAATTAGCGCTTTGTTTCAAACATTTGACAGGTGACTTTCTTGGTCTCGATCTTGTGGGCAAATAGCTATTTTATGATTTAAAAATTGTGAGAGGTTGTACCCTCGGGTTGATATTAAATTTTGATTTTTTGTGTATTTATGTGTTATATGTTTATTTATTATGTATTATGTATAATTGTAGATATATAATTGCAGCTAAGGGTAAATATACAGAAAAATTCAGAAAAAACTAATAAACAAAGAAAAACTACAAATATCAGAACAACGTAGGACATAAATAAAACGTACAAGTAGAATGGAATAAAAAGCTGGATATATTCAACGAACAAAGAGTTCACAGTGCGTGAAACCCAAAAGACCAAACATTGGATGTAAGGTGATATCTTAGAATTAGTGAAACAAAGAAGGGTTATGCTATAACATACCACAAAAACAGGAAGCTACACTCAAGAAATAACGGAACTAAACAGGAAAATTACATGAACCTGAGATATAACGAGCCATACAAATAACGTTTGTCAAGAGCTGGAGAAACATGCAAAACGCCATGAAATTCATAACGCATTTAAAAAAGGTAAATATTTGGCCTGAGACTTCAAGCCACAACACCTGAAAACATTCAAGACCATAATGGAGAAGCAAAAACGAACATAAAGATCATTGCAGAGATATGGAAAAATTACTGCTCAGAACTGTACAAAGACACTTCAAAATATGCATCAGTCTCAGAACACAATAAATATACAATTGCAATGAACGAGATTGTATAGATGTAATACTAGAGTTGTGCAACATGATATGGATGACAGGTGATTGGCCTGATGAGTTGTGCGAATGAATCTTCATTCCTATCCATGAAAAATGATCACTAACTGTATCCACCAATTACAGAACTATTACTTTTATTCCTTATGCAAGCAAAAAACTACTACACATAATCAATGAAGGGCTTAATAACTTTCTATTTCCAGAGATAGCCGACAAACAATGCGGATTTGTACCAGGAACGCGGGAGCAGATACCTACTTAACACCAGACAGATAATAGAAAAAGCGAGAGAACATAACATACTAATGCTGCTCTATTTCGTATATTACCTAATGGCTTTCGTTTTAGTAAAATGGGATCATGTCTGGAGTATAATGGAAAAAATGGGAGTGCCTTACTACCTAGTTAACCTAAAAAGAAACTTGTACGATAAAAACTCATCCACAGTTAAAATACATGGAATTTATTCAGATTATTTCAAAACAAAGAAAGAAACTTTACAGGGCTGCATACGATCACCATTAATATACAACATATATTCTAAATATACTCTCAATGACGAGTGGCATGGAAAAATTACTATAAAAACACAAAAATCAGCAACCTGCGATACTCAGATGACACATTGATACTAGCAGCAAATGAAGTAGAAATGATTACCATCACTGAACGGCTAAGCCTGATAAGCGAAGAATTCAGACTTCAGATCAAAACCGGAAATACAAAAATAATCATCGTAGATATAGGAAATAATAATCTAACGCACATACACCAAGTGGCGAATTTAGAAGTGCTAGACATGTTGGTATACTTGGGCTCCTAGACAGAACATAGAACCAACCTGCCAATTTCTGTTTTTTTTTTGTCCAAGGTTTTTCCGGCTGTGTTTTCTCGTCCATTTGTCAATAAATTTATTGATTTTTTTTTATTTTAATGAAATAGTTTAAATTTTAATAAATTATTTAAAATCATTAATACAAATTAGGGAATATAAACATTAAAATAAACATTAAACCTCTATTCTTTTTATAATCAAAAGTATCTCTCCAATGTGATTTGTGAGGTAATAATGATTACTAATCTCTAAGTGAAACCACAAATTGTAAAAACAATATTTATTTAATATAATTCAGGACGCGTTTTGACATCACTGCCTCAGGGTGTTATCTAGTTGTTAGCATTGCAGTCTCCAGATTAGCATGGGAGACTCGCTGGCTGGTGACTTTAGTCTCGAGACCATGAAAATTCCGTATCGACTAGAGACTCAACACACAATCTACTGTGTGACATCGGTCCAGCTCTCGTAAATAAGTTGCGCTTGGAGGATGAACAGTAGCTGAAAATTTTTATTCGTATGTTTACTAGGCTACAAAATTCCGGTGCATGGCAGGTTAATTGTTACTCTTCGTTTTCTAGCTTCAGGTAAACAAGCAAATATTTTTCGGCTTTTTCATCATTTTAAAGAACTTTATTGAGAATAGAGTCATCTTCTTGACTTTGTAACAGCCTTTTATTAGATCTCTTTTTTTATTTTCTTATATAGGTGGTAGTGCTTTCTCCTTCTGTACACTTTTCGAGTTTTCCAGAGTGCCATTTTGAAAAATCTCATCATATAAACTATTTTTTTTATTCTCCATTTCTGTATAACTTATTATTTTTCTTCGTAAAGAGAAATTAATTGCAAAATTTCATCATCGGTCCAATGTCGCACTCATTTTCATTTTTTTACTAAACACCAAACTCAGACTAGTCTCAGCTTTTCTGGCATAAACAGAAGACCGGAGATTAAATCTGGAGTATAGAAATAATCATGTACATTTTTGTGACAAGCGCTGTCTCGGCAACAAGTCACAACTGATCTCTGAGAGTTCTCTTAGACCCATATATACTTGTGAGTGTAGTCTCGAGACTGCTGTCGAGACTATTTTGTACCAAATGAACACTTAGCTTATAAAACAGAGGAAACTATATCTGAAATGCGTAATAATACACAACTTTAAGAAAGAACTTAATGTCAAAAGGTTCTTAATGTAAAAACTTTGCTACTTACGAAGTCTAATTTAAAGAAAAATGGAAAAGTGGCTAGGTTACCAACGCCATAGGGAAGATTAAACTACTCAATTAATATTTAAAACCATTTAATAGTAAATATAATACCCAAAATATAATACCCGAAATAAAATACCCAAAAAGTTTAATTGTTCTGATATGGGTACATTTTTAAGAGAAAGGTTGGTACCAAAGTTAGCGACATGTGTCCACCTTGTTGTATTGTCAATCGGCATTAAAACCATTTAGCAATACAGTTAGTACTTTTAATCCTTGGAAGGGTTTTGAATTAATGTAAAAATAATGGATGTTAAAAACTGTCAAAAAGAAATGTTCAGTTAAATGGTTTTATAAAATCATTCTAGCTTTATGGCCCTATTCTTATATTTTTTAGATACTCGTATTAATATTCAATATTATAATACTATTTAAATTAAAATATTGTTATTGTCATTTTTAATTTTAATTATTATTAATAAAATATTATTAGCTATGAGATTCTTGATGGTTGATGCAAGAACGCCACTGTCTTGCCCTCTTTCTCAATAATGAAATATGTTACCATAGGCCTATTGCCTTCACTTAATCGCTTTATTGTGACACATTTACTGAAATTCGTTTTTCCAGGATTGCGATGACCATTCGCAGGGCTTCGCATTTGCTGACGCTTAACATTTGGAATGTAGGACCGACATACCGAGTGTTATTCCATTAATTAAATATTAATTAAATACTCAGACTGTTTTAATAGTTTTGGGTAAAAATATTTATTTTGGTAGAATCATCTATATTCAGACGAATTCTTTTGATTCTTGATAAACTCTTGGAACTCGCATAAGATCTAATACTGATAAACAGTTACGCCACACTAATCCGAATAAAATACAAAATGAAAAAAAAACTTTGAAGTAAAATATATAAAGATACATCAGTAAATAATAATATTTACTAGAAGAGATTTATATCCCAGTTTAATAAGAGTTTATGAACTCCCACACAAAGAAAAACTAATTACATATGACAATCAATTAAATAGAAAACGTGATAAATATAAAAGAGTCACAACTAGTACACACAATAAAATAGACTCCTAATAAAACACTTTAAATTATAAAATTAAAAAACGGACACTGGACAGTTAAGTAACATATTGTAGCGAGATGTAATGAAAGGAGCAGTTCGAATTTATATAAATATATTTATTTATAAGTTTTCTACACGAAATTATCTTATCAACTAAATTCTACTCCTAACATCGTTACATATATATACCAAAAGTATTATGTACGAGAATATTCTGGAATAGCCCACCTCTAATTCGTCTCACCGAAAGCGCATCGAAGACGGGCGCTATTGAAATGTTAACTTTTGAGTTTTCTAGATTTATCCTTCTAAAAATTATGACGTATCGGAGATGGGCTATTTCGTTACACTGCTCCCCTCTTAGATCTGAGCGTCCCAAACAGCAACTCCAGATGTAGGCCCAGGATGGCGGAACGTACAGAGCTCTCCAGCTCTGCATGAACCCCTCAAGAAGACATAACAGTCTACAGACTTTAAAGGACACGATCTCTTCGGGTTAATACAACACACAGTAATGCGTACGCCGGTTTCTCGAAAGATCACTTCAAGCATGCTTCTGACAATCTTCCAATCCAGATTTTCTAGTGCTTGGCCTATCTTGGGTAAGGCCAAATTCTTGATGTCATAATTGCACACGATTTTCTTCAAATTAGTTAGAGCACGCCATATATCCTCCTAGCTTGCCCTGTCGGTATACGACTTTCTGGTCACCATATACATCAAAGATCGAGGACCATCTTCTAATCTCAGTACTCTTCCAGCTTGAGGCTGCTGGTTTTTTAACTCGTCCAAACTACCGAACTTCCTATAAAATACAGATGAGATTCGTTTAGTCATCTCAAGATCTTGGGCAACATAGTGGGCTAGAGAGACGTTATGCGGAACACTAAATAGATCCTGCTGAACTTCTGTCGTCACGCCGAATCTAGCACTCTTTCTCTCTTCGTAAATTGACATAAATTTATTAAAGCTTGGTCGCTGGTCATCTTAGATCTCATGTTGAAGGGTTCGTGCTTCTTTTGTTTCATTTGAGCCAGCATATGGTGCAAGACGATTTATGTGAACTACTTTTGGTTTACCTTTCGGCAACTTCTTAATTCGGTATATTACGTCATTTATTCTCTTTTTAATTTCATACGCACCTTCCCATTGTCTTTGCAGTTTGGAAGACAAGCCTCGACGACGTTGTGGATTATAAAGCCAAACAAGATAACCTACTTTATAGCTTTCATTCTTGCATCGAGAATCATATTGGTCTTTCATTCTGTCACTAGCTAACTGGATGAGTTGTCGGGCAAGTTCATGAATGGTATTCATTCTTAACTTCAGGCGGTCGACATAATCTTCGCTTGCAACATGTTCTTCGGAAGGTCTGCAGCCAAACTCTAGGTCGCAGGGCAACGAACTTCACTACCTAACATCAGGCATTAAGTCAATGAAATCTACCTTTGATAAATCACAGTCAATAATGTTATAGTTAACTGGCATATTTTTTTACTGCACTATTTGATTTCCTATTGTTCCTGCAAAAGCTCTTGGGTCTTGAGTTTGACCGTTGAATATATATAAATTTGACAGGATTATAATTAAGATAATTCAAGGTGATATGGTGAATTGGGTGAAATCGCTCTATATTTGTTTTCGGTAGATAGATGCCTCTGTAAATCTAAATGAGTTTGTTATTTATGCAGCGAGCACGGTGTGAAAATCAGCCCCGTTTTTTATATATTCTGCATTATTAAGCTGTTTATATACAACCTAATCTGGAAATGGTTGCCTCTAACATTGTGGACTTCTTGAAATATTATTCACTATTTCACCAATGGTCAAGAGCGCTATGGTAAAAGCCTTTTCCAACGCGTACACCTATTTCTAGTGCCGCTATTTCAAATTCGGCCAAGTCCAATTTTTTTTTATTGGATTGGTCCAATTTGCTTTAGTTTGTCAGTGATTTTATAAAAACAAACTGTACTCGTATTTCTCGGCATAAGTAAAACTTTTATCATCATTGTTTTACACAAAGTTGCCTACGTTTTATAAAAGGTCAAGAGGACCCATTTGTGCTGACTGAACTGAAGAATAACTTAAAGATGCCGTAAAAGCAGTACAAAATGGGATGAGCCTGAATCAAGCATCAAAAGAGTTTGGCGTTTCACGATCAACGCTAAAAAAAAGAATAGCAAAGGGGTGCTTTACAAAAAAGCCTTTAGGTGGGCTGCCAGTCGTAATACAAGAATGTGAGAAGAAGATGGTAAAACATATCATAAGATTACGTTTTGTGGATTTGCACCTACTAGGACAGAAGTACGTATTATGGCATATTAACTGACCTAGAAATTTAATGTGCATCACAACCGTAAAAAGGAAATTGCCGGAATAGATTGGCTACATTTATTCTTAAAACGAAATCTAGAACTCTCAATCCGCAAATCGGAAGGAGTTTCACAGGTACGATCAAAGGATTTATACAAGAAAAATGTTGCAAACTACGTTTTATTAGTGCAGAACATCTTGATAGAGCATAACCTCCTTGATAAACTCGAGAATATATTCAACGTAGATGAATTCGGACTTAAACCAAATAATAGACTAGGGTATGCAGCAAAGGGATCTAACCGTAGTTGCAATAAAATCCGGTAAGATGGGTAAACCCATATCTGCTACGATGGAGAAGGTATGTATCTACATCCATCATGTGTTTTAAAGGAAAAAAAAAATGAAAAATCCGAGTATAAGCACGGTATGCCGCCTGATTCCATAATTTCCATATCATAAAAGTCGGCGTACGTAACAACTAATATTTTCCTTTTGTTGTTAAGGAACCATTTTGCACCGAGGAAGCCTGATTGAGTAGTCGTGCTCATTTTGTATATATATATATATATATATATATATATATATATATATATATATATATATATATATATATATATATCTCTTTCATTGCAGCAATGTACATAGCTTTGCTCTGTCTACCCAGCCACACGACCCATTATCTGCAACCACTAAATAGAGCATTTTTAAAGATTTTTAAGTCCTATTATTACAATTCTTGTAATTCTTACATTAAAATGAATCCAAATAGAAAAATTTCAAGAGTAGTGTTTGGAGGACTGCTTAGAAAGGCATGTTTACAAGCAGCTACAACAGACAACGCAATATCGGGATTCAGAAGTACATTAATCATTCCGTTTAATCTTGATGCTATTACTAAATATGCCTTTTTAACATGAGATTTAGGTCAACAACAGAAAAACAACGAGCGACGTGAAAATAGACCTACTTTACCTCAACCGGGTTGCTCACACCATTTGCAAAAAAACATTCTAGAGCTTTATCTAAGATTTTGAATTCTCCAGAAAACATCGCCAACCTACGAAACAGAAAGCGACAAAACAAAACAGTTGACTCAGTGAAGAGTGAATTATATGCTAAGAGGAAGGTCAAACAAAAAACAGTAACTAAAGAGACTATCAATGGAAATACCAAAACCAAGCAACCTGAGAAACGAAAAGCGTGTACCACTGACACCGAATCCGAGTCATCGCTGGATATCCACTTGCAAGACGATCATGACGACGTGGACGATGCAGACTGTTGCTGTGTAGGGTGTGGTGAACTGTATAGTTATAGTAAAAAGGACGTGCATTGGATAAAATTTATTAGCTGCTAACTTTGGCTACACGAAGACTGTTCAAAATATAAATCCATGTGTATTATTTGTGGTAAAAATCAGGAGAAGTAAGTTCACAATTTCACCCCAAGTGCGTTGGCTATTTCACCCTTATGCATGGATGAAATGGGGAATTTAATAAAAATAAATATTGTTTTTTTTTTTCAAACATTTGTAATTTCTTAAAGAAACTATGACAATGTTAAGTTGTTGCCAATATGTTTTGTAAAAGAATTGTATTTTTATTAATTAATATAAGTGTACATTTCGTTTAAATAAACAATTTCTTGTCTTCTACATGGCTTAACTCTTGTTAAAATGTTTTGGAACAATTTGTTCATCATATCACCCTGGTTTACCCTATGTATATAGATTAAAATGTTTGTAAAATTTCACTGTCGATAGCGATTAAACCGTAAGGTTATGTATGTGTACTGGCGTTAATATTTTTATGTATTTTCCTATATATTTGACTCGTTCTCGTATCCAAACTGTTGTGTATATACTTGTAATGTCGTGTATATAATTTAATAAATATTCAATTATTATGTTTATAATCCCAATATTAATCCGGCATGGTTGATGTGGTAAAAGTGTGTAAATAAGCAAAAGTTTTAAGTTATATTAGACGCATTATTCTTGGTTTTTTGTTGCCCAAGTCTCTAATTTATCACACATACCAGTAAAGTGGCCAAAAAGGGGGCAAAATTTGAATGCATGCACAATTTTATTTCACGATCAAAATTGCATATAAAATGCTATATTCGTTTAAAAAATAAGCTGTCTTAAGAAAGTCGTAGAATCGAAAAAATTAAAATAATTCTCTTTGCTGCCTATGTATTAGAATGGGACAATTACCCGTTAAAATCTTTGTTGGCGTCACCACAGTGCACATTTTGGACATACGCATCATACAAATTTTTTGTATATTATACAAATATTTGGTACTTTTTTTGGTAAATACAGTACTTGAAACGTTTATTGTTACGTCCTAATTTATAATATTTCTGTTAAGACAAGGTGATATAAAATTGAAGTAATACTTTTGATGTAAAGCATAAAAGAAATTATATAGATTGGAAGTGTAAACAAAAAACGTGGAATATTTCTTACCTTCCAAAATTCCATTAAAAATTATCTCTTTTTCAGTTTCCATCAAAAGATAAAAACAACTTTTAATATAAAGAGGGACGTTTTTGTTTGCTTTGCGTTTTTACACTCCGAGACGAGAAGTTAAAGACTTTCAAGAAATTAGATATCTATATATTGGTATTGAATTCGGGACAGGGAATCGTATATCGAGGCTGAATTTTAAGAAAATTTTGGTGTTTCTACAAATATGGAACCTGACTTTTGTTACTAAAGCATAATATGTCGACAAAAGTTGGAACAAGACGCTATTTTTGGATACTTTTAATAAGTCCCTTCGACAAACATTGACGGGGTGTTTAAACTATATTATAAATCAAATTTGACAATCTTATCCTTAGTTTAAAAATAAGCGAAATATTAGTTAATTGTTTTTTGTTTTCTCAACGCATCGCTAGAAATTAATATAATTTTGAATATTTATAGCATATAACGTATTCCTATAATTACTCCATAATACATATTACAGCAGATCTGTCTGTGATATACTGGAAATGAAACTACGCATGATTTGATACTTTGGTTCCCATTATTACACCCAAGGAATATAGACTGTCCGTTTGCCATTTGATGCAAGATATTTACCTTGTCCATTTAAAGAGCTTACTTCTTTGTAGTGACTGCAGTGGCGCACCCAGAATTTGTCTTAGGGGGGGGTTTTGAAATTTTTTTATGCTACCTCCATGTTGAGTCTCTACAATTTATGTTTTAGTTTAATTTAAAGTACTAAAGATAGCAGTTCCAAAGATTCAGGTATCTATTATCCTACCTACCAACTAAAACTACCCTCTCTTACTTGTGCGGATTTGACTGTCGCACGTACCGTACTCCGAAAGTGGGATGGCCACTGTAAGGCTGACGACATTTTTGGAACACTCCCTTATCTTATCTAGATCTTATCTATTGTTCTGAAGCTATTTTCTTGTGGCATTTTAAACTAATTACTATTTTAATGGGAATAAGCCAAACTTGAAGGTTAAAATAAGGTTATTGACGTTTGACATTAATCGAACTTGTAAATACAATACATTTTGAAGACGGCTTTCGCCGTATTCCCGTTCTCCTCCGGGAATCCTCCCGGTGCAAGGCATGCTCCTCCTCCAAACCTGTCGATTCCATCGCTCTTTTAATTCCTTCATTTCAAGAGCGTCGAGGTCTACCTCTTTTTTTTTTCTTCCAGGGGGCTTCGATTTGTGAAGTTTTTGGGGCCAACGTTTGTCAGACATTCTCAATTGATGTCCAAACCATTTTGAACCTCTTCTTTCTATTCTGTCAATGACCGTTTCTGTAGCATTCATGTTATTTCTTATAGATTCGTTAGTCTTCCTTTCCTGCCTTGATATTCTAGCACTTCTTCTCAAATAATCCATTTCAACTGTCAACAATCTTCTCTTCAGGTCTGCATTAATTGTCCATACTTCAGAGCTATAGAACAAAGAACTGATTTTACCATGGTTTGTCCTATTCTTTTTTTGTTCCTTTTGGAAATGTGGTGATTCCACCATAAGGAGTTCAGACATCCTACAATTTTACGTCCCTGATTACTTCGTGTTTAATTTCGGTTTCTCCCAAGCCGTTCTTAGCAATGAGTGGATCTAAATATTAAAATGTTTTCACTTGTTTGATTTCCACGTCCTCGTCTATCAACACTTCAAACCTTGCATCTGAACTGATAATTAAGTAAATATTCTGTTTTCTGCATGCTGACTTGTAACCCCCATTTTAAATGTTCTCTCTATAGACACTTTATCATAAATTCTAGATCATAAGAATCTTGAGCTAGGATGACTTGGTCATCCGCAAAGTTTAGGGAGAACAGTACGTCATTTCCTATGGGGATTCCCATTCCCTGGCAGTGGTTTTTCCAATTTTGAAGGGCTGCCTCAATACATAAATTAAACAGTAAGGGTGACATACTGCATCCTTGTTTTAGTCCTTTAGTTTCTTTTATTGGCTCTGATAGTCTATATCCGATTTTTAGGTAAGTAGTGTTATCCCTGTATACTTCTGTGATTATTCCTAAAAGGTATGGACTAATGTCGAGTTGTTGTTAAGCTTGCCACAATTTAAGTCTTGGAACTGTATTATACGCCTTTTCTAGGTCGATGAAGGCTAGATGTACTTCTGTACCAACCGCTATTCTTTTTTATATTAATTTTTGGAGTATAAACAAGTTATCAGTGCAAGATCAAAGATCAAAAATTCAAACGTCAATGTGTGAGTAACAGTGTCGAAATATTCGCAGTATAGGCATTTATCTGCATCTGTCTTTCTGAACCTATGAAGATACGCCCTAAAACAGACGATCTACCCAGTCCCTTAGGCTCGGGATCAGCATCTTTGTCCACTGAGCAACATCTTCCTTGTTGTTCCACTCTTCTTGTCATTTTTCCATTGATCTTTCCCTTTCGTTTTTTATAGCTGTTGTCAAATGCTTTCTTCTCCCATAGAGATGTCTCTTTTCTTTTCTACTGCTCTAACACATGCAGAGGAACACAACCCGTGATAGTCCAAAAGGCCGCCGCAGATACAGTCCTGTAGGCGCATGCTACTCGCAACAGACTCGTTGTGTCTAATTTTTTATAAGCCTAATATTAGGTATCTATATCTAAATATAATGAAAAATATTATTAATTATTGCGTATTTATACAATAATTATTGTGTTCTACATATTTAAAGTGGTAATTTAATTATTCAATCAGCGTTTTGGATTTTTTATATTGTGTGTGAAAGACAAGTTACATTTTTCTACTATTCTTTATATATTGTTTACTTTATATGCCCTGGGGGGGGGGGGGGTTTAACCCCCCAAACCCCCCCCCTGGGTGCGCCACAGAGTGACTGCAATACACAGCACTTAATCTGATTTTAAGTAACTACTCAAATTCTTCTTGGGGCTACAATTCACAGCACTATCGTTGCCTTACACTAACTCATCAATTTTTAGCCTTTGAATATGAGGTTGTCATTGTCATCAGCCTTCTATATTTTTGTTAACAGGTTGATTGCATTCCCAAAATATGTAAACCACGGAACTGTTCATTACTAGTCCGCCGGGACCGGTAGGTTGGCGCGAACACGATGCATTACCAACTGTCGGGGACCGGTAGTGACGTAATTATTTTAAAGTTTTATAATATAAATTATTCTCGTTTTAAGATCAATTATTAACAGTAAAAACATTTAAAAACTTACTGTCATCCGTTTTTTGATCATGTTTCCTGTTAAGAATGGTTTGAAGTGTCAAGACATCCTACTATTTTTGACAGAGTTAGATTAAAAGATCAAATGACAGCAGACTTCTTTATATTTTATTACTAGAAATGATATTTGTAAACAAAAAAATGTGTTAACTAAATAATATGTTCTTAGTTATTAAACAAAAAACAAAGTTTCAAAAAAATAAATAAGTTTTTATGAATGCTATTAAAGTAAGATAAACACATTCCTGGTTGCAATAACTTGTTACTTTTGTCGCCATATTACTTGAATGTTTTCTTGAATGTGTTATTTTTTAAATTTATTACAGTATCCTGGTATTGTCTTCTTCTTTTCTTTCCAGATCCTGGGTTAGCAAAAGTATGTAGAACTCTTTTTGGAATAGTGGTGTCTTCGTGTGCAACTGAATTAACAAGTAACTCCCTTGACAATCTTGTTCTAAATTCCATAAGATAATTTTGTGGAATAACTTATCTTAATATAAACAATCCAGGTATTAACAATAGCTGTTCCACGCAAAAATGTATATAATAATAGTTTACGGTACTATTTTAAAGTTTTTCTTAAAACGGAATGAGAAAATCGTATTTGATCATTAGTCATCAAGTCTACTCCTTTTTTTGCTTGATTGTAATTATTAATAATTGTCTTTTGATTCAATACAATCTTACGTTAACAGTTTTGCTTTTCTGTTAGTTCTAAGGTAGTTGTATGGACTTACCATCAGATTTAGCCGTTTGTCCATCAATTTTATAATACGTAAGAAGTTGTTCTAAGTACCCCAAATTTTTCCTTTTTTTATTTTTTTAAGTACAGTTTTAGAAATACCTCTTCTATTGGACCTCAAGGTTTAACAATCAATTATTTGTTTCTTGAGTAATGATTTGAATAAAGGTAAACTCGAGTAATAATTATCAGCATACAAGTAGCGATAGTAGCCATTTTCGAATTCAACATGTTTAATAAGATCATACACTATCTGCTCACACTGAGAAGTATTTGCATTAGTAGTTGTATTTTGACCGCGATAAACGATTATGTTGTTAGTATATCCATCCACTGTACATAACTTATATAATTTAATTCCATACGGGTGTGTTTTATTTGGAAGATACTGCTTTACTTGAAGTCTTCCGTGTGAAAGGTACTATACTTTCATCGATTAACAAGATCCGTCCTTGAGTTAATGCAGTTTGAAAATTTTTGTTTAATACTTTTAAACTTTTACCTAACTTATAGGGCTGATCATCTTTATTACAGTGCTCATTATTACAAAAATGAATACAACGTATCAGTTAAAGGAATCTGTTTTGTCTCATGGTATTCGTAATAAAACACGGGATTTTCGATCAATTTAAATTTATTGTGAAACCATCAACTAATCCCATCACGATACATTTAAAAAAAAATGTTTAAGTTCAGCTATATCGTAGTCAACAGTCAACCCAGGAAAGTATACGTGATTTTGACCGATGTATATTTAATAACATTTTCCGAGTAAATCTATTTGTTTGAGTAACAGTATTCTGTAAAAGATCATCGGTTACAAATACCTTGTAAGCGTCAATAGGATTTTTTATTTCGTTAACGTTAAAATTTAATATAGGCATATCTTGATATCGTTTTAACTCACCAGCTTCATTGTCACTATCATTTATATCATGCCACTCATTTTGATCATCATTTTCAGATTCTGAAATTTTTTCGCTTTCAATTTCTATTATATTATCATCATCAATCCCCAAGATTCCCCAATAACAACCAACTTCATCTGCCAACATGACAATTGCCTGGTGCATACGAGTAGAATTATTCATGAATGGTGGGAAGAAACTAATGTTATGTTCTTCCGTGGCCTTCCCGGAGCTTACTCTATTTTATTAAAAAAAACTTCTCTATAATTTTTACTTTGTTACATTTAATAAAATAGATTTATTTTATTTTGATTTTTTAATTCTAATCAACCTATTGTGGGTCCGCCACTGGGAACTAACGTGACTTTGACGTAAAATGTGCGTTTAAACGCGGTAAAAAATTCAAACAGTCGGTTAATATATATATATATATATATATATATATATATATATATATATATATATATATATATATATATATATATATATATATATATAAATATATATAATTATTTCGAATTTGACAAGATCAACAAAACTGCTAACTTTGCCTTTTTACGAAACACTGACTGACCAAAGTTATACCACAAATAGCAGTGTCAGTGAAATAGGATGGGTGGGGAGAGTGATTTGCATGGGCCCAGCCGTTCGTAATGACGGCGGCGCTACTAGTCACGTTAGGTGGGGGGTATGACATAGCAAGAGACCTATGACGTTGATGTAAGCCATGGTTTCACTACTTTTGCATAGTTACCCAAATAATGATTATAATATACAATGTTTTTTATCAAAAAAAAAAAATAATGTAGCAAATTCTACTAAAATCACCACTTAAATTTACAATAACTTATTTCTAAAGAATTATGAGTATTTACCAAAAAAATATGTTAGTGGCAACATTGTAATCCACGCCTTTGCAAGTTGCAGATGGCGTTATAAAAACATCGTATCTCAAATTTTAGAAATAGGCGATAAAAACAGTATACATAAATTTTTATACATATATCTAATAAACACTGCTAAAAGATAAGAAGGTACATTACCAAAATGGTATAGTATTCCCAATTAAAAGAATATTTTTTGTTGGTGGGTGAAAGTTAAAGTTGGACGAATGGCTATTAAACATTCTGAGGAATCTGAGGATTAGGAGTTTATTTTTACAAACGCCAGGTGAGAACAGCACGTAATTATACCAAACCTTTTGTTAGTAAATACAAACTCGATACTATTTTGTACATTTTGTTTTTATAGTTAAATTACCTTTAAATCTTAACCAACATTAATATTTATATACTATATATATTTTAAAATTATTAAAACTCTTAACTCTTATCATTACATTCCTAAAAGTTGCCTTATTTTATAAAAAAAAAACTCTTAACTCTTTTAATTGCATTCCTAAAATTGGCCTTATTTTATAAAAAAAGTCATACATTCTTAATTTTAATAATATTTCATTATTTTAGATTTTCATGGATCTTCTACTTCTGAGCAATAGTTACATAGAGTTACATGCTAATTTGTCATCATCCTGAAGAGCAAGATCGCAGAAATGCTACAGTTTACACTTTATTATCTACAGATGGTCCTTTAAGGCAGAGTATTTTAGAGGGTATGGAACTTACAACAAACCAGTACTAATAAATATAGAGGTATCTATATTTGTATATCAAAAGGAAGATCTCCAACACGATGGGAAGATTAAATGAAGATTGGTGGAAAAATCCCTTTATGAAGTTGTCTATCGGGTACAGAATTTCAGCCAATGGAGACAGCAAGCTAACAATATTTAGAGTGTCTCCACCCACAGCTTAACAAGGACTTAAGGAATAAGGCGGAGGAGGATATTTGTTGCCAATACTTTACCAAAGAAAATTATACAAATAAACAAATGTCAGGATATCTGTGTTTTATTTTGTTGTTTTTGGGACTTTGGTTTGTTAATGTAATGGAAAACAGATATAATCATAAAATATTGAATAAAAACTTTCCTGTACCATAATATATACTCTTTCTGTATCAGATATTATGTTATACATTTAAATATAAAAATGTGTAAGTGTATACTATATTTTTGTACAGAGAGAACATATTTTTTAGCATTGAATAAGTTTTTATTTCTTAGTTTATGACTATATTTACTTTCCATTAAAAACATACTTTTTGAATTTTGGCGCCTAAAATTCAGAGCATATTTTTTTAATTTGCCGCCTAAAATTCAGAGTTACCTTACTAGGGAGTATAATATACTCTGCTGACTGACTAGACAATAGGTGGACGGTAGACATACATCATCATCATCATTGGCTTTTACAACTCTTCGTGAGTTTTTGCCGCGTTTACTATTGCCTTTCATTGATTCCGATCCTGTGCTATTATTTCCCATGACCTTACTTCCATCTTCTCCAGGTCTTCCCTGACTGCGTCTTTCCAACTTTTTCTAGGCCTTCCTGTCGATCTTCTACCATCTGGTCTTTCCCAAAACACATTGCTAATCAGTCTGTCGTCATCACTCCGTACCACGTGGCCTGCCCATCTTAATCTATTGGCTTTTATGTATCTTACGATGTTTCCTTTTCCGAAGAGAGTCTCTATTTCATCGTTGTATCTGCTCCTCCATTCATTTGTCACGCTGTCCCTGCAAGGACCATATATAATTCGCAGGCTGTTGCGTTCCCATACTAATAGCTTATTGATTTCTTTCTTTCTCAATGTCCATGTTTCACTTCCACATGTCACTGCTGGTCGTATTATGGTTTTGTACATTTGGATTTTGGCACGCCTTGAGAGAAGCTTTGACCTCATTAGATGTTGAATGGCAAAGAATGATTTATTCCCCGCCATTATTCGTATTTCAACCTCCCGTTCTCCTGTGTTTTCACTGGTAATTGTTGCTCCTAGATATGGTAGACATACAGCTCCCCCACTATCAAATTTAAACGAGTAGGGCGTATTAAAAGTATTATATGCTAATCGTGTCGGTAGCAGTTACGGGTTAAATAATATTTAGTTAAGTTAGTTAAAGTATTATTACCAAAATTCTATGTAATTTCTGACAATATTTAAACAATGATTATTTAAACATTGTTTATTTATACTCATGATGCTCATTATTTATTTCCAACATAGCTTATCTTCGTTGCATAAAATTCCAGCGCGAATATTTTAACGTGAATTCAGACAATAAATCATGCAATGTCGCGCAATATCGAAACCAAAATGTAATTCCTAGCGGTAGCGGCCAATGTCTACAGGTATTTGAACAGCGTAATTGTTAGTATTTTCAATCGTTAGCTACAAACACTCATGGGTGAAGAGTTAATTTAAATAACAGATTAGCATTTGCAGCTACTTTAAGTCCATAATTTGTAGTATAGAGTAACTTGTTAACCTCTCGACGATTTGCAAAATATTTTTTGTTTTCTCGTTGTTGTATCTATATAGTTTGGTCAGGGGAAAACTGACTTGCTGGTGGCATTCTCATTTTGTGAAAATATGTTTTAATTAAAAAAATTATAGTTTATTAATCATCACTCTCTTGATCGGCATAAAGTATGGCAGAACCTTCATAATCATCTTCAGAGTCCTGCAAAATCAGCATCATTTTAAGTTCTGTGAGTATACTCCTACTATATATATATATATATATATATATATATATATATATATATATATATATATATATATATTGTATTTTATTTGTTCCAGCTTGGCATTTATGATCGACTTGTAGTTATCACCATATTCTCGAACAAAATCTGAAACAACGAACACCGCTAATCGTCACGAAAAAATCTATCATCTAAAAATGTTTCTTGTAACAGTACTAAATATTACTTGTCTTAATTATTTTTCTTATTATATTAAATTATCATAATCATAATATTATGTTCTTACTAAATTATATAAGACCAATAACTCACATATTGCCATCAATGTTTTAGACATCGATTCCACATAACAGAGATAGAGCTAGAAAAGCCGAAAAGTTTACAGCATAGATCACTATAATTTTGAGGTAGTAAATATAGAGTTTACTTGGATATATATATATATATATATATATATATATATATATATATATATATATATATATATATATTTATTATTTTTTAAGTTATTTTATAAGGGTATTTTATAAGTTATATACCAGAGAATTTTATAAAAATTATTTATGTGAGGGCATTTTTAAGAAATTAGCATATAATAATTGTAAAAAGTTGTATTTTAATGTTGTAAATATATTTAAGTGAGCCATGTGATTAGGCAACCAGATATACATACTCTCGAAGTGACAGTTTAAGTAATGATTACGAATATAAAGTGGGGTTGTAATAATAGGTTGTTTAAAATGTGTATTTTATTAAATTAGAATGTTAAGTTACTGATTTAAGTGTATATTCTGATCTGAAAAGCCTAAATGTCAACAAAATTATCAATAGAAAATTAAAGAATTCTCCAGAATAGAGAATTTGACCTTTGTTTACGGTGGAACATTCTCGAAATAATGGTTATGTCTGTGGATCGAACATATACTTTTTTCGAGAACATCCATATAGAAGAAATAGAACAAATCGAACATGATTTCTTACCAGATGGTTCTGGAACATGAAAAAAGGATATAAATACCCGGTGATTTGGATTCAAGATGTCCATTCAGTTAGTCAATCAGTTATAGTTACTATGATGGCCAGTTTTTTAGTATGAAAGTTAGTTAGAGTCAGTCAATCAGTTATAATTGTTCAATATAGTGAGTTAAATCAAGATTAAGAAACAGTATAAAGAAAATATTATTGAAGATTAAAAATTATGTTATGTATAAATGATAATTGGATAATGGAAGAAGTATTAATTGAATATTAAAATTAAATAATATATTTGGTGATTGGATATTGGTATATAGAAAAGAAGAATAAATATAAATGCTGTTTGCTGGTTTGCTTGGTGGTTTATAAATGCTGGTGAAGAAAAATATCTTAAATTGGTGGAAGCTGATAATTGGAAAAAGTAATTTCACAAAAACAAGGATAACCGAAGCTGCGAAGAAGACATTGAATGGTGATTATAATCTATTCAGTGGAAAACAGTTCATTTAGGCATTCAGTGACAGAAAGGTACAAAAATTTGTTAATATAATTTAGTTAGTGTCATAACAATTTCAATTTTGAAGATAGTTTGTTTAAATTTTACATTGTCTATAGAATTTAATTAGTTTCATAAGAATTTCAATTTAAAGATAGTTTATTTTAAATTTACATTGGCTAGGTTAGATATATATATATATATATATATATATATATATATATATATGTGTGTTTCATAATAGATATAATAAAGATAATTTAAAAAAAGTACTTACAAACTAATTCTTTGAGAACCGCGATAAGAACCCTATATTATTAAAAAAATACTCATTGCTCATCATTCACAAACAATACATCATAACAATATATATATATATATATATATATATATATATATATATATATATATATATATATATATATATATATATATATATATATATATATATATATATATATGCATATCCAATCGCATTTCCGCAAAGATCAATCCGCATCAATAAATCAAATTGAAATAAATCAAAAACTACCAAATTCGTATTTATTGTAGTGTTATAGTACAGCGTATTACATCGACATTAACATATACGCATTTTGTCAACTGTCCCTGGTATATTATTTATGAGGTGAAATTAATAAAGGTATTTCATGTTTTATTTCTCCGATATCTATACAGCAAAATCATTAGTATTCATCTCGTTTTACACGTGGCTAATACGGGCGATGAATCTACGAGGACGGTTTGACCTGCCGGTGGCAAAATGCTCTGTAAATGTTAACCCATTATTATGCGATGTTACCGTATATGCAGTGCTTTGAATTTATTGAGAAAAAAAAAATAAAAAGTCCATGATATTAACAAATATCTCTTTAAGTTTTTTTTCAAAACCTTTTCTCTAATTTCCTCTTTTAAATTAGGTACGTAATTATGAAATTTTTTGTATACTGCGTTTTCTTGAGATATTTTGATAAATTATTACTTACTTACTTATTATGAATTATTAGTTTAGATACCTTAATTACTTGTATCAGAGATTGTGTTTAATCCTTTATTATATATAAAGTTGATGCTTAGTTTTTCTTTAGATTTAAATTTGGATTTTTCTTAATTAACACAGTTTTAAGTGGATACATCTAAAAGGATAACCACTCGTTATGGTCAATATTAATAAATTTACTTTAAAGAAGTAAACTAGCTCATATTATTAATTAGCTTTTTATTACTACCCAAAGTTATAGAGCACGGTGTGACTTTTTCTTAAGTGTTACCTAAACCAGATATAAAAAATCTTGATGAAAAAAAGAATGATTTTGAACTATTTCATTTTACTGGTTCATTTTAGCTCTTTTATATTATTTTACGTACTACACTGGGTGACTGGAACATCTTATGGCTAATACCCAAAAATTATTTTACTACAAAATTAACACAAATTAAAAAATTTAATGCAAAAATCCCAGTAGTTGGCTGTATACCATAGTTAAAATCTTATACAGAAGTAAAAAAACTTTCAAATTTGTATATTGGTCTAAAAACATTTAATTTAAAACTTTTTAAAATTTATTTATTTAGAATTAACGTGTCTCAACATCTTAGGTCATTGACACGGGAGCAAAGGTTTACAATAGTACTTACAAAGTTATGATACAAAGTTTACAATTTTGAAGAATAAAAATATTATGTAAATTATAATTTGTTAAACAATTGAGAAGTCTTTAAAAAGTCTATTATGCTCTTGAGTCGGCTTGAACAGTTCAGAAGTTCTTCTAGACTATGGGTTATATTGTTGGCAATGCGGGTGGCCTGGTAGTGCTGACATTCTATGAGGATGTGTTTGACGGTGATAGGAATATCGTTGCAGTGAGAGCATAACTGTTGGTCTGTAGAGGACATAAGATGACCGTGCGTCAAACGTGTGTGTCCTATTCTCAATCTTCGTATTGCTATCTTTTCTTTTCTGTTCAGAGATGCTAGGGATAAATAGCTGTAAACATTAGGTTGTATTTCTCTGAGCTTTGTGTTTTTGGTGATCCAAAGTTTCTGCCACTTGTCTTGGATATTCCTTTTGAATTTTGATTTTAAGTCTTCTTGGAGCTGTATGTTGTAGACAGGTAAGTTGGATGTAGATGCTTCTTTTGCAGCGCTGTCAGCCATCTCATTTCCTTGGATGCCGATATGAGAAGGCACCCATATTATTGTTATTGAAGTCCCTCGGGAAGTGAGGAGATGGATCGATTCTAATATTTTTTGTACTAAATGATGTTGATTGTAAATATTTTTTAACGAATGAATTGCGGATAAGGAATCGGTACACAGAGCTACACTTTGATGATTGTCAAAAGGGAACTCGAGAGCTTTTGAAATACTAAAGAGTTCTCCTGAAAATACGCTACATTCGTTTGATATTCGGTATTGTCGCAGCACTGTATCAACTGTAGTGACAGAACAGCCAACTCCATCTGCGTTTCGGGATGCATCGGTATAAAGCACCTTATCATAGTGGGATGTATTCACAATATCTTTGAAAGCTTGTCGAAAAAAGATATTATTTGTTTGTTGCTTATTAAATTTACAGAGAGAAGTGTTTATAAAGGGAGGTGTTCTAGACCATGGCGGGGATTGTGATTTTATAGATGCAATTGTTTGAGATAATTTTGTGTCTTGGCACAAGGGTTGTAGGATCTGTGGGATTGAAAGTATACATCTGGGCGAGATTACGAGTCCAGATCTTGGCGAAGTCAGAAGATTAAATACAGGGTTAGTCGGATTCGACGAAATTCTGCTAGCATAAGATAGGAGTAGTTGCTGCCTCCGGAGGTAAAGGGGGAGTTCATGAGATTCACAATAGAGACTTTCAGCGGGACTGGATCGAAAAGCTCCTAAGCAAATTCGGAGAGCAGTGTTGTGAACAGAGTTTAAAGATTGTAATAAATTATTGGATGCAGACAAGTAAACTATACAACCATAGTCTAATTTGGATCGGATTATAGCTCGATATATTTTGAGTAGTACACTTTCATCGGCACCCCATTGATGGTGGGACAATGTCTTTAACAAATTCATTCTGCTTAAACAGATGCCTTTTATTTCATCGATATGACGTCGCCAGGTGAGTTTGTTATCGACAGTTAGTCCTAAAAACTTGTAATGATCAATTGACTCTAAACTTACTCCGTTTAGTGTTATTTTGGGTATTTCTGTGCTGTTGTATCTCCTGGTGAATTTAATTATTTTGGATTTATTGGAAGAGAACCTGAAGCCAGTTTTCTTGGACCATGTAGTAAGGGACTCGACAGAATTTTGTAATAAAGATGAGGTTGCAGCTGTGGATTTTCCTTGGCAGTATACAATAAGGTCGTCTGCGTATAGGGCAAATTTAACAGGAGATTTTATATGAGAGCAAATATCATTGATGGCTAGCAGAAAGAGGGTAGAACTCAAAGTAGAACCTTGAGGTACACCATTTTCAGTGACATATTTGTCGGATAATACTCCGTTAACTGTGATTCTGAAATTTCTGTTATTTAAAAAGTTGTTTATAAAGCAAAATATGTTGCCCGTAAGATCATTTTCTACGAGTTTTTTAAGGATAACCGACTTACATGTTGTATCGAAAGCACTTTCTATATCAAAAATTACTGCAATTACGTCTTGCTTGGAGGCCATAGCATTTGCTATATCTGTTTGTAGGATCACTAAATTATCAGTGGTGCTTCTATTAGGTCTAAAACCTGATTGAGCAGGGTTAAGGATATTGTTTCTTTCTAGATACCATATTAATCGCTTATTGATCATTTTTTCCAATAATTTGCAAAGGGTACATGTTAAAGAGATTGGCCTAAACGAGTTTGGAGAGTTGGGAAGAGAGCTGCTTTTTTTGATAGGAAATATAATGGATTCCCTCCATTTGGAAGGAAATTCTTGTCGGGACCAGATTAGGTTGTACAACTCAAGCAATTTGTTTATGGTTTCTTCATGGAGATATTTGAGGAAAATTGAGGGGATGTCATCAGGGCCAGCAGCTGAGTTTTTTGTAGTGGATAGAGCTAGAGTCAATTCTTGTTTAGAAAAGGGTAGGTTTATTGGGTAGGAAATATCGTTAGTTTTACCACTTGCGATGTTAAAAGAATGTAAAGGAGACTTATTTTGGTTTAGCGTTTTCGATTGAAAGTGATGCGCAAAGATCTTGGCAATACTTTGACTTTGAGTCACTATTTTGTTGTCATGAATTAAGGCGGGGATTTTGTAGGCGGTGCTTTGACCTTTCATATGTTTAATTTTGTTCCAAACTTGGCTTGGAGGTGTGTCGGAAGAAATAGAATTGATATAAAGGTTCCATGAAGTCTTTTTGCTTTCCTTTATGATACGTTTTGATTTAGCTTTAGCTAATTTAAACTTGATAAGATTTTCATTAGTTCTTGTTCGTCTATATTTATTCAGAGCTTTCTTGCATACACGAACTGCTACAGCACAGGAGTCATTCCACCAAGGAACTGATTTTCGTGTAGGTTTAACAGAATATTTTCCTATATATTTTTGAGCGGAGTTAATTATGCAATTAGTGAACTGATCAACTAAGTGGTCTATGTTATATTCATATTTAATTGAATTGACTTGATCTCGGACGTTTAGACTGAAATTCATCCAGTCCGCTTGTGCAATACGCCATTTACTTATTGGGTTGTACGATTTGGGTTTATTGTCTGAGATTAATATAGGGAAATGATCACTATCGAAAAGACTATCTAGAGGACACCATGTTAGAGATGGACCTAGTTTTGGATCACAAAGGCTGAGATCGATATTTGAGAAAGTTCCTGAAGATATATTGAAGTGGGTGCTACAACCAGTATTGAGTAGAAATATATCTTCATTGCTAATTATGTTTTCTATAATTTTTCCTCTGCCAAATGTGCTGTTAGATCCCCACATTGTGCTGTGAGCATTAAAATCTCCTACGAGGATGAATGGGGGTGGGAGTTCTGCTATTAGTTTAGAAATTTCTGTATGATTTATCCCCTTATTAGGTGGTAAATATATATTGCAAATAGTGATTTTATAAGGACACCAGAATGAAACAGCTACTACTTCTAAATTAGAAGTGATGTTAAATTTTTCGGAATATATATCTGACGATATAAAAATAGAAGTACCGCCACTTGCGCGTAGGGGTGTGGATCTAATCTGATGATAGCCTATGTAATTTTTTAGGTACGGATTTTGGGTTTCCTTTAAATTTGTTTCTTGTAGACAAAGAATATCTGGAGCGGTCTCTTGGATAAGTTGTTGGATGCGTTCTAGACGGGCGTAAAACCCATCACAATTCCATTGTATTAAAGAGAAAGGTTATTTTAAAGAGTTTTGGGAGGCAAGGGAAGTATCAGAGTAAGATTCATCGTCACTGGGATCTGTTTGTGAAAGACATGGTAATGTTATTGTATCGTTATTTTCTGCAGATTTAACATTGCATTGATGTCTGATTTTTTTCATTAATCGTGTAAATCTGTTTTTTATTGTTCTTTGAGAAAGATGCGGGTAGATAGAAATCAAATTGGTAAGGAGTGTATTGATGTCGTTTGTAAACTTTAGGGCCTCATGATAGGGGTCACTGCTGCCTTTAGTATTTTCTAAAAACGCAAAAAGATCGTTTAAGGAGAGTATATTGTTTTGTGGATTTTTGTTGTAATATTCGGTAATGTCAAGTTTAGTAATATCAGAGATACTGGTATCATCCGTTTTTCGCTTTTTCTTTTTAGATTTTCTTTTAGTTAATTCATTAGGGATATAAGGCGGTTGCATTTCAGAGGTTTCAGCTAACGGAGTTGTAGGAAGACTAGATTCGTCATTAAGTGATTCCGAAGGAGGTCTTTTTTGGCCTATTACTGGAATGTCTTGAGATGATTGGACGCTTTCATTTGTATTTGTGCTATTTTCATTGTTAGAAATGGGAGCTCGGGTTTCTGACTGTATAGGAATAATGACCGATGGGGGATTAATGCAGTTATTTGCAACATGTCCTGTTTGCTTGCAGATAAAACATTCCATTCTATCTGTAGAAAGAAAAATTCTATGTTCATGACCATCATATGGAATAGTTATTGATGTTTGTAGTTCGTAGTTATCAGAAGGGGGAAATATATAAACTTGGCGCCTGAAGCTTAAAACATGACTGTATTCATCTCCAGGGATACCTGCTTTTAGAAACGATATGGGGGATGCTAGTTGTAAGCCAAGACTTTTTATAGCATTTTCAGCTAGATCATGAGGAATAAAAGGTGATATATTTGAAATAACAATTCTTTTGGTTGGAGATATAAGTCTCCGAATATTTAGTGAAAATGTATTAATTTGAATCAATGGATGAGACTTTATCAATTTTTCGACAAGTTCAGAATTAGATAAGTAAATACATACCCTATTATTCGATATCCTGGATGCGAAGCAAATGTTCTTGGCCCCAATGATAGTTCCGATTGCATGTACATAATCGTATAGCTTTAAGCTGTTCTCGGCATGAAGAACCACAGCCTGATCCTTTTTTGGGAACGTTGGTCTAGGTGCTGATTTTACTGCAGCCGTGTAAGATATGTTACTGTTGGTGGTTGGGTTTGTGTTGGTTACAATTTGGTTTGTTGACATTGTTGGATTTGAAGCATCCTCGTAGTCAAAGACAGCTTCTTGCAATTTGTTTGTATTCATTGTTGAGTGTCAGAAGGCGGCAACTTATCATACACCATAGTGATGGAAGTTGCCTAAATATGGAGCAACTAGTGTAATGTCCAACAATGTTGTTATTTTCTTGTAAGGTTATAATGCACTTAATGAAATATTGTTTATACAAGTTTAGCGATTATATGCACCCGCGAAAGTACACGTATATAGTTACACTGCACTTTGTTATTGTCTGGAACAAGTATAAATCGCAAAACAAGTTTAAAAACTATTATAAACACTGTAAATTACGAGAACGGCAAAAACGATGTTTACTCGTTCAGGCACCGAAGTGGAATTCCAAACTTTTTAAAAGTGTGGTCCAAAATTTATAGATACATAACGTTTTCGATCTAGCTCAGATCATCCTCAGTGCCTTCTTTTGGTACTTGTAGCTAACACTAAACTACCTTTTTTTGGGTTCTGGCTACCGGGTATAGTTGTTATAATCTTGCATGAAGGAAATGTCGTTGCCCCTCAGGATCTCTATCTCCTGAGGCTTGTATGGAAGCTACAGTCGGCAGTCTTGGCACGAGACTCGGGTGCGGAAGGCTAATAACCTACCCATTTTAATTATTTTTTTTTATCACGAATGTTGACGATTTTTTGTATTACCGAAAGCACGAAGAAGATTTGGTTTCTAGCATGTTAACACTCTTTAAGACATTTCTAATTTAACTTAAACAGTAAAAGAATTAAATCGATATAAACTAACCTTTGTCGGACTATCGAAAGTGAAATGGTTGGGTAGTGACAAAAACCACACCCAAACAGGAGAACTACTATTATACTGTGGCAAAGATAGTCTCCTACTCAATTATCGAACCAAAGAAATCCCCAAGGAAACCAATAAATGATAGAATTATGACTGTCAGATTCTATACAAGATACCGTAAAATAACAGTGATTCAGGGCTATCTACTAACATATCTCCCCAAAAAGATAATACATTTTCTGCAAACAATTAAAACAAATGACTCAGCAAGTAAACTAATTGTTGGGCCATATGAATGCTAAAGTGGAGTATAGTTAAAAACCGTAATGAGTAAACGGCCTAGGAGTGATGAATGAAAACGGAGAGCGCTTAACAAACTTTTGTTCCAACCAAAGTTTAGTTATTGCTGGAACCATCTTCCCATATAAAAATATTTACAAGGTTACATACTGCACTTAATCATACCAGAGAAAATTAAATAGACCAGATCGCCATATCGAAAAGATGAAGATCATCTCTGCTTGATAATGTAAACAAAGAGGAGCAAACATTGCAAGTGACCATCATGTCCTAATGGGAACCATTAAAATTACTCGAAATTCCAACAGGCCCCGACACATTTAGACAAACTATAAAACTCTAAGGAAGAAGCATATTTAAAGAGGATGAATAGCTGGGAAGTTTTGACAGAGATAACTGAGGAAAAATTGGTTAAAAAAGAGTAATGCTGACAAGAATGGATATCCGATGAAACTTGGAATCTAATCAACGAAACAAAAGGGCAAAAAAAAGATATCTTGCAAGCAAGAAATGTGGAATAAATAAGGGATTGACAAAGGGATTTACAAATTAAAAACAAGCCAGTAGCCAAATGAAAAATATATTTTAAAAACTGTTGTTTATATTTTAAGTCAATTCGGCGATTTCCTTTATTTGCAAAAATGGTTATAACAGAATCGTAGAAAGAGGGTTTTGTCATTAATCCGTTCCAAAAGCGTTTCTTAATAAAAATTAAAGAAAGTGACGATATTCGATCTTGCAATTAGTTATTTGTTTGGCATGTTTTAATCCGCTTCATTGCTGAAAAACTTCTTTCAACGGATGCACTTGTAGCCGGAATTGTTTAAAATTTTTAAATAAAAAAAATTTATTGGCAATTTAAAAGCTTCCGGAAATGCATTATCAAGCTCTCAAGACTTTAAATATTGATACAATTCTTGTTCATTTTTTTTTTAATATAATCTGGATCATTATAAAGAACTGTCAATTCTGTTTTTAACTTCACTGTTTCAAATTTTTGTCCATAATATAGCTTTACAAGTTGAGGAAAGGCGGAATTTTTTTGCATTATTTTTAAAATTGTTAAAATCCTATAGTGCCTAATACTCTTGATGCTTTAAATTAGAAAAGCTGTTTTTAAGTTAAATATAATCATAGTGCGAAAAATTTCAAAAAAAGTCATCGATAAGACGTCTCTTTATCATCGTTAATATTGGTAATTCGTTGTCTGTTATTGGGCTTTTGGACATCATTATTTACAACTTTCTTGTTTTGACTATAGACTTTCAAAATTATTCCGTCCTTATTCCAAATATTCGAGAAATTCATTAACCTTTCTTGTGCAAAATCCATTTTCATACGTTTTTTTTTCTGTAAAACATCAAACAAAATTTCTAATTTTGGTTGAATAGTCTGAAATAAACTTAAAAAGAATGCAATGTAATGTGATCATTTTTGGATTACGGATGTATATTATACGGATCAGCCAGAAATACACATTTATTAAAAATAGATCGTATTTAGTTTAAAAGTTTGAGATTATTTCTGGGTGCTATGAAATCAAAACCATGCCCTCTGTTACTTGCTGAAAATAATGAAATGCCACTAGAAAATCGTAGAAATTTATTGGCAGCAAAGTACATAAGTATTAAAATTAAGGGCCAGAATAAGCGACTTACTGAGTATGCTGTTTGAAGTATCCATACAAAATCTAGTAAACAATTATTGGAATATTAAAAATTCTCCACCATTAGCGTATGCCTTACTAGAAACCAATAATTTACCGGTTAAAATGTCAACAAATTTGGTTATACCACTCTATAAATTGGAATTTAATACGATTTAAAAAACCAAATATAATATTTCCGAAATACTCAGATTCACATAAAATAAGAGAAAAATGATGTTGAACTCCATATTGCATGAATATACCAATAAAACTTTAATTTACACAGATGGCTCTAAACTAAACGATGGGAAGGTAGGGTCAACAGTGTACATTCCTTCCAATAACAAATCATTTTAAATCAAAGTTCCTTCACATGGCTCTATTTACACTGCAGAAGCAGCAGAAGTAGCTATTGGGAAAGCTCTGGATTGGCTAGAGCACGAAAATTTGCAAAATGCTGTGATCATCTCAGACTCTAAGTCAGTTCTTAGCGGACTTTATAATACTGAGTTGAACCATAAGACATGTGAGCTGATATGTGACATTAAACAAAAAATGAGAAACAAAGATGTAACTTTTATTTGGGCAAAAAGTGACACTGGGATAAAAGGAAATGAAATATTAGACAAGCTTGCTGAGGATTCTACTCATTCTTGTATACAAGAATATATTTACACAGTAACAGATATAATCAAATTTTATAATCTAAAAATAAATTTTAACTCCCTAGACAGAAGGAAAATATTTAACAGAATTATCACACATATCTTATTATAATATTACTAAACGATCAGCAGCAATTATCACAAGATTAAAAACTAGTCACGGTGCTGTTCCTGCTCACCTGGCTAGATTTAACATTAAAGTTTCAGGAAAGTTCTCATGCGATAATATTTCTCAGTCTGATATTAATAACATCATCTTTTGATATATTGAAAATAAAACACTCTCAGTAACATTTTATAAAAACTAGGTTAGGAGTAACCTGTTGTGATTAAACTCCCTACTTTCCCTATAAGTCTTGATTTTAGCACTGTTACTGATGTATTCTCGTACTCTCCTTCTATAGATCTTACGAATTCGAATGAGTCGACAAATTCCTGTAGCTTTGCTATTCTCCGTCGATTTGTCTGAACACCACCCTACTTGCTGTGTTCAAAAATTAATAGTTAGCGCCATGTTTTCTTCAGTATCTCTATATCTCGTTGGTTCAAATACCGTCTCTTTTATCCGTTGTGTTATTACCTCAGAGACTAGTATTCGCGTATCCAGAACTTAAAATAACCTGAGAACCTAAGCTCACAGAAATAATTACTACAAATTTAATGGTACGCTGTGCTGCGTTAGAAGAATACCTTCGTTGTTGCTACCAAGCTAATAAACGCGTTATATGCAACGAAGTTATGAGTTATATTCGTGCGTATTTCTATATGTTTAGACATTTTTTTTAATACCCTTTACCGTTTCTGTTGACTTTTTCAAATAGGAATTCTAATCTATTTTTAACGTTTTGCCAAATGCACGATATTAACCTAACCCTTATAGGCAGTGGGAAGTATAATTCCCACTGGGCTGCTGCAACCTAGTAGTGATATTAGAAAACCTATAAAAAATTACTTTAAAGCTGAGGTCCATATATTTACAATACCATTCATACTTATGCTTGAATATACGCTGTTTTGACGGTTTTTTTTGTGCGGTTATGTTCTTATAATTGTGAATAAATAATTGCCTACAAAAAAATTAAGGTGAGTGTTAAGGATTTGAATATTATTTTTCTATTCTTCTGACTTTTATACAGACATTCATATACCATGATAATAGAACGTATTTGACGTATGCTAAATCTATATTTGTAAGTGGGTTATATGTTTCCCACCGCCCATCCTTGTTGTTCATTTTTATTATTTTATTTTAGAAATGTGGAATCTAGATAACCCCAGAGATGCTGAGGCTGCATTAGCTTTATATTCTTTTCCTAACAATGAGGAACATTCAGAAGAAGAAACAGATGAAGGTGCTTTCGAAAAACTTAAAAATTTAGAAGACAACTTTTCAGATTTTTCTGTTGTGAATACAGCTTTTTGGGATCTTCACATGCTTAACACTCTCCGGGTAATTTTTTTCTCCCTACATTTCCGTTACATTTTCAACCATTTTTATCAGAAGATAGTAAAGATAAAGAAAATGAAAAGAAATAGGATCAAAACACAGATTTCTTTGACAACCTTGCACTTGATTTTTCCAAAGATGCCAATTTTGCATACGATTTTAATATTAAAGACAAAGAAATCGATTATTTCACCAAAATTTTTAATTAAGATTCTTGATGCGATAGTTTATCAGACTAATCTATATGCAAAGCAGAATTGGCCTTTAAAGGTTAATAAGACAAATCAACCCGGTCCATCTAACAATTGGCAAGATACAAATCTAGAGGAACTGAAGGCCCTAATTGGAATAATAATTATAATGGGAATACATACTCTTTCTCAGCTTTCCAATTATTGATTCACGGATCCATATTTAGGCGTATCAGCAGTTTCTCAAGTATTTAGATCCAAGAGATACAAAAAACTAATTGAAAATTTACACCTAACCAACAATGACAATACAGTGTCTCGAAGAAAACCTGCATATGACAAACTGCATAAGGTGAGACTGCTTGTGGAAAAACTAAACAGTACAATTCAATCTTCGTATAACCACTCACCTTACTTAGCTGTTGATAAATCGATGAAATCGATGTTTAAAGGCAGACCATCACTCAAACAATACATGCCCATGAAGCCTGTCAAACGAGGCTATAAAGTATGGTGTATGGCTGACTGAATTACAGGCTACATATTTATATACAAATTCCATATTTACACAGAGCAAATACACGGATTCAACGGAGCAAAAAACCTTGGTGAAAAGGTTGTTATAAACCTTGCGAACTGTCTAAAAAACAAGAGATGTTTGATAGCTTTTGATAATTTCTGTACATCCTTTCTTCTTATGAAAAAGTTATTAAATGATAAGATTTATGCTGTTGGTACAATGAGATCAAACGAAAAGAAATTACCAGATATTTATAAAAGTAAAACGAAGATGTGCCGTAGAGAATTTATGTTTAGTCAAAACAAAAGGTAGCTTCAATAAAGTGGATGGATGTTAAACTAGTCAACATCTTTGGCAATTGTTTCTTTCCACGTAATACAGATTTTGTCAGTCGTAAAAATAAAGATGGCTCCACAACAATTGTGTCGTCGTGCCCTAAATCTGTACGCGTTTATGAACAGATAATGGGCGTTGTCGATGAGTTCGACCAATATCACGAAAGATATTCCATTTGAGGAAGATCTGCTAAAGGCTGGTTCAGAATTTTCTACTATTTAGTCGATATGGCTATAGTCAATTCGTTCATACAAATGAAGATAAGTAGACGGAAGAAACTCGACCAACTATCATTTCGCGTAAATTTAGCAAGACAGTAGTTGATGTGCAGTACTAAGCAAAATGAGAAAATGGTTCGGTATATCTGCACCTACTGCAATCTTCCATTATGCATAACACCCTGTTTTAAGAAATTTCATGTCAATGAGATGTACTTACTCGTCTATATTGTGTATTTTATGAGTTCCAAATAAAGTAAAATTAGTTTGAAATATTTGTTTACTTGAATTTACATTTTTTGCATATATTCATATTAAATAGAAGAATGGTCAAAATTTTTTTTGACACTATGAATCATTAGGGGTAGTTATGTAATTGTTAACCAGTCAAAGAAAATTGGTTAAAACTATTTAATTTGCTCACGCCCATGAATGGGTTAATGAAATCACTGTAATCATTACTCGTTATAAAAAAATATTCTATTCAGATCCCCCTATCGAAGTAATTGTAATACTTTATACTCGGGTCCATGATGAGAAACAAAAAAATATTTTTAGAAAAAAATGTGTATGATAAAATTTGATAATAATAAAAATTCATTTAGGAAACATAAATATATAATAAATTCTGACTTTGTCTTTTACACTTTAAATGCTGCGTTGGTTTGTCCCAATGGTTTGTTCCTCTGTGTGTCTTCCACACAGACCAAATAAGACGTAATAATAGCACAGTTGTGAGTATGTACATAAGTATCTTCACCTATGTGTCAGTCTTAATTTCCTTCTCTTATTTAATGAGGTTGTTTACTACATCATTCTCCTGTTATTCCTGTTTTGATGTTTTATCTCCCATTCTACCTTCTGTTCAGCGTTACCATCTTACTTGTGATTATATCGCCATGTATTAAATCAATGATGCTGGTGTTAGGTGGATGTGCCTTTTAGGCTTTAGGCAAATGAGTTCATAATAAACCGTAGTTATTTTACTACATTAGTTTATTGTTGATGTTTATACTTTCGGATCTTAATCGAACTCCAATGTAAACAATAACAAACTATTGACTAGCGTGATTCATAGCTTAACCTAAAACATAGTAATAATACAATGACCAAACTTGTACCTATTTATATGTATCTAACGTAGGTAAGCAACGTGCTAGTTCAAGTTCACATGAGGTTAATGAATGTTACAATTTTAAACACTTATCATTATAATAAATTTCAATTATTATTTATATTATATTTTAAGACTACTGTGCGTTTTAATACTTAAAGGTTAAAACCCTAGTGCAAGTTGCCTCATCATAAAAATATGTGCATTATTGAATATCTTGTTTGTTTTTTTAACAGGTACCAATACATTACTTCCATATTTGTCTGGAATTTCTAACACTTCCATAACTCTATGAAATATACTTGCTAGTCTACGTATTTCTGTTTCTTTTATCATTGTCCACACTTCCCCAGGGATATCCTCTAGTTAAACTGCTTTACCTTTTTTATTTTTTGCTTACTTTCTTTTGTTCTTTCGTTAAATATTGCTGTTACTCTTTTCGTCAGTTTAACTAGTTTTCTGTCAAATTCATTGTTTAATAAATAATAGTATTTTTGCCATCGGTATTTGACAGCCTTTTTGTTAAGTTATTTTTGTACCAAATAAATCTAATCTGAATGCATTAACCTCCCTGGTATCAAATTGATTGTATATATTTTTATACGTTTCTACTGTAGCTTTTGCTTTCTTCTAGGAAACTTTATTTTCTTGCCATTCTATATATACTTTACTTTTTTCTTGTATTTTCTTTGAACTTCTGTATTTTTATTGGAAAACAGATTTTTGTTCACATTTCAATTGCAGTGTATCTAATAATACTAGCCATATTTCTCCAAATTGTATTAGAACTTTGTTTCATGTTCCAGCTCATTTTTCTACTATAATTCTACAAACACATCCAATACATTCGCCTAAAACACATGCTACGAGGGTGTCAAGGAAGATAATATTTGGATAACGTATATAAGGGCCACAAACCTGGAGATTTTATTTAAAATAACTACATCTCAATACTGATTGTTTTGCGTGTTACACTAATAAGAGAAATTTTATTGAAAAAGTGAACTCAGGAGAGTAATTGTATTAAACATTTTTAATAATCTGCATTCTTAATTTACATTTTAAACCAATCAAGAACTTTTTATTTTACTTTTTTTTATGTATTTTCTTTTAGAAAAATATAGTACTACAGAAAATGTCTTACAGCATTATAAAGTTAAGTATTAAAATAAAGAAATAACTATCACAAATATATTTATTTACCTTAAATAAAACAGTTATTACAATATTGTTAAAAGATTAATATTCATTTTAAGTTAAAATCTTCTTAGTCTGCTCAGAGGGCTCCCAAGATTGGGATGCCTACAGGTATAAGCTAACGCTATACAATAAAGAAATTCGGAAAGCTAAAAGAAATTCATAAAAAGAGTTATGCGAGGAAATCACAGATATCCAGGCATGTTCTCGAATCCATAAATTCCTGGCAAAGGATGGTGCTACAACGAAAGAAGTAGGTTTGCTAAAGAAAGCTAATGGCAAATTTACGGACAACAAAGAGGAAAGTCTTAGAGAACTGATAAACATGCACTTTCCGGGCTCAACAATTCTGAATGATGCAGATAGGCAAACCAACATAGACCAAAGGCTCACTAGGCCAAGGTATAAAGATTGGGAAATAGCCACAGCAATCACAAGACCAATCAGAGTTAGGTGGGCTATAAATAAGTTTCGGCCATATAAGTCTCCAGGAGCAGATGGCATATATCCAATACTGTTGCATATGGGATTACAGCTACGAGATATAGCTTTAACAATAAGTTCACAATTAAGATATCAGGCAGGGAAGACTGGAATAAAGGTGTACGCATACAAGCTGCTGCTACCTGGTACACGGATGGCTCAAAAACATCGGAAAGAACGTTTTTTTAGTTGCCATTTTCACAGATAGTCAGTCAGTCAGTCAGTCAGTAGTAGCGCTTAAGGCACTTAATTATGTAGAGGTCAATTCTAAGCTAGTATGGGATTGCGTGCGTGCCCTAAATAAACTAGGAGACCGTAGCAAGGTTACGGTAGCCTGGGTATCGGGGCACGAGGGTCATAAGGGCAATGAAAAAGCAGATGAAATGGCCAAACAAGGCTTATTAATGCCATTCATTGGACCAGAACCCTTCTGCGGTGTTGCAGTCAGTAAGTCAGTAACGTGAACGGCTACAAGGAAGTGGGTAGCTTACAAATCTCTGGAATGGTGGAGGAATTCACCAGGACAAAGACAGGCAAAATAGTTCATTACAGAACATTTGCCAAAATGTACGGCAGACCTTATAAGCAGAGACAGGAAAACAGCCAAAGCCATAGTAGGTTTTCTAACAGTGCACTGTAAGCTGAATAGGCACTTGAAGCTAATGGAATTATTAGATGATGACCTGTGCAGATTCTGTAACCTCAAAGAAGAAACAGTAGAGCACATTTTATGTCAGTGTGACAGTCTACCAAATCTACGATTCTTTGCATTATGAGAAGAAAATCCACCGGCAAATAACTACATGAAAGATACAGTTTCGAAGCTACTAGACTTTATAAAAAGGGTCAGGCTAGAGAATGTTATCTAGGACTAAAGAACCACAATAGATTTGAAAAGGTCGCAGTGGAATAGGCCGAAAGGTCACCTCTCTTAATCTAATCTAATCTGCTCAGAGATGATGTCAAAATATGAGCCGACCTCTACTTCTGTCTAATCGCTTCTTATGTTTTTAAAAATGGTTTACGGATGGGTCAGGCATATTATTTAAAATAAAGATCTCTTCACCTATCAACTGATAGGGGTAAAAAGAGGATCCTGGAGAAGGCATTGCAAGCAAATAATACTACAGAAATAATAACAAATAAAAATGGATGGAAACTGTAAAAATTAGACTTTTGTAAATCAAGCAGAAAAGCATGGCCTTTGCTTAGAAAACATGGTAGTAGCAGACTTCCAACTAGAGATAAAATACCAACAGCTCCCAACAGAGTGGCCTCCCACATTCTAGCAACCTCAAGATCACCTAGAGATCGTAATCACACTACCAAAGTAAAACAAGAACTAAAAATACTAAAGTTTGCATGCCCGCCTACATCTGAATACTCTAACGAGTTTACTCCAGAAGAAATTATTGCAACAATATTACAAATTATCTCTGGAAAGGCACCCTGCTCAGATAAAATCCATCGAGAATTTTCACTCCACTGTAGCAAATATGTTAAGAAATGGCTGGCTGATTTCTATTCGGATATGTTAAAATCAGGAGAAATCCCCCATTCACTAAACAAGGCCTCTATTAAAGCCATATTAAAATCAGAAAAGGCAAATAATCAGCCCCAAAACTACCGACCGATTGCACTGCTAAGCTGTGTCTAAAAACTGTTGGAACGCTTAGTGTACAATAGAATTAGTAGAAATATATTTGAATTAATACCTATTGAGCAAGCAGGGTTCAGACCTAACCGCAGCTGCACAGAGCAGATCCTATCCCCAACAATATTGTTAGGGATAGGATCAACAACGCCATCTTGAAGCACGTTTTCAAAAAAAGCAAAAGACATCCGTTGCTTTCATTGACCTATCAGCTGCATACGATACTGTCTGGAGACAAGGACTAATCTGCAAACTAATCTGTGCCATCCCGTGTCAAAAGGTAACTAAATCATTGATAGCATGATTACCGCTATCCGTAAAGAGTCAAAATGAAGCTCAGCAATGGACTGCTACATGGATCTGTTTTGGCGCCCTTACTGTTTAGTTTATACATCGCGGACCTACCTGGAATAACTTCGCAGAAATGTTACTACGTCGACGACTGGGCCATTGCAGCGACATAATAGCATGGATATTACAGAAACAATATTAACAGATGACTTTGCCGTTATGGAAGAATACTTTCGCAAATGGAGACTACGGCCCAGTGCAACGAAAACCGAAGTGTGCTGTTTCCATCTGAATAATGTCCAAGCCAACAAAAAACTCTCCGTTCACTTTAAAAATAGACTGCTCACTTATAACTCAACACCAAAATATCTTGGAGTGACTCGGGACAGAACATTTTTAAAGAACACCCACAAAGAGCAATAGCAAAACTGAAAATGCAAAATAATATAGTCCAAAAGCTATGTAGCACCACATGGGAGTCCTTAGCCTCCGTAGTCAGATCATCCGCTTTCGGACTTGTATACTCGGTGGCTGAATATGCTTCCCCAGTATGGCTCAATAGCAAACACACGAATATTATTGACACCCAATTAAACCAGACAATGCGAATGATCTCAAGTACAATTAGACCCAAACCGAACTATTGGCTTCCCATTCTAAGTCACATTTCACCACCAAAACTGCGAAGAAGTCATTCTCTTCTCAGAGAATATTGAAAAATCGAGGATAACCATCAACTACCCATCCACCATGATAAGCTTAATATCGAAATAAAGAGACTGCGCTCCAGATATCCTCCATTGCTAAGAGCCAACTCCTTACCTAAGAAACATTACAACCTCACCAACGCTTGGAGAAGACAATGGGAGAGCGACTCACCACAGGAAGCACACCAAATGGCCTGTATCAATCAGAAACCGCCAGGCTTTTAACTGACCCGCAATACATGGACAACGTTAAACAGAATAAGCACAAGCAGCGGTAGATGTGCTGACAGCTTACATAGATGGGGAAAAGCCCTTACTCCTGACTGTGACTGTGGTGCGCAATGACAGACCGTCGGTCACATTGTTGAAGAATGCCCACGAAGGCTATTCCTTGGAGCTTTCGATGAATTTCTGAATGCGACCAAAAATGTTTTACATTAAATTAATGATATATTAGATGTTCGTTTGTAATACTCCATGTAACGTTTTATATTAATTTTTATTTATGTGTTCTTATTGTATGTCATACGATAAATAAATAAATAAAAAAAAATATGAAAGTTCCATAAAGTTCTCTCAAAGAACTCTCAGATAAGTATTCCCTTACTTCAAAAGAAGTTAAAAAAAAAACTGAGAACACTAGAAACATGGCAGTAGACTAGACTAAATACTATCACTTATGGTTTTGGGGAAAACTGATATATGGCAAAAGAAGTGGTAAACTAGGACAAAATCAAATGGGTAATAAACTCAATTAAGCCATTTAAATCACCGTGTCCAGACGAGACTTCCAATCCAATATTTCTACAGAAGGAAAATAACTTTCTGCACAAAAAAGTATGTGTGATACTACGGTTATAGGCTAGCTTAGGACTAGGGTACATATAAAAAATATAGAGGCTTTAGTAGTGGCCCTTAAACCCAAACCTAGCAAAAAAGAAAAAAATAAGCTAAGTTCCGGAGGCCGATAAGTCTGGTAACTCTGTATTTTAAGCAGCAATTTTTTCAATCTCGCAGTTTGCAAAAATAAAATAATATGAGGACTTTTATACCGAAGCAAATGAATATATGCATAGCTAGCGAAGCTATGAGGCTCATATAAGCCCTAAGGTCGACTTTAGACTGACAGAACCTAACAGTGCCATACTAATATGGGATCTAGGTCACCAGGATATACACTGTAATTAATAAGCTGATGAACTTGCTAGAAGAATATGAGCTACAAAATACTTCGCTTCTAAACCAGCCATAAGAGTGACAAAAAAATTTTGCTTGTGACCGGATAAAAGCTTTACTCTGGAGGTAACATCCGGTCACCACATGCCAAAATGTATATTGGTCGAACATGTACTTATAGAGTTAAAGTACCGCGAAAAATAGACAGGAACTAGCTCATAACAGGTTTCCTTACTGGACATGTGCCAGTCAATGTACACCTGCGTACAATGGGTATATATTTCATAAACTTAAGCTACAGACTCAAACTGTAGCAAAGAACCTGAAAGAGTCAACCTAATTTTGCATGATTGCGAGTTATTCGATGGTAGGCGGAGAACACTTTTTGGAGACTACCAAGTAACTTCAAAAATATATGGTACCCATCCTCTAGATCTGTATAAGGTGGTACAGCCCTATCGACCAAAAATCCCAAAGTAAACTTAGCTAGTCATAATAGTGAGTTTAAAGAAAACGAACAGGTGTACAATATTTGCGACAATGACAGTAACGAGGATCTAGAACTTCAAGTGTAAGTAATTTAAATGATGCTTACCTAAATTTAAGAGAATTATTTTTATATATAAAGGTGATGCAAGAGCAAATTAAAAAATATCTGATGCTATTTTAAATGCTAAGTCAGAAATTGTAAAAAGTAATGTTCAAAAAAATAAACAAACCAAAATTGATGATTTTTTAAGAAATAATACATTTTTTACATTATTACCTATTTTATTTGTTTTATTTGTGTATATGCTTATGCAAATATGTAAGATAATGTTTAATTAAGGATCTAGCAAATCGAAACCTTTTTTTATCTCAATTTATCAAGCGATAACTCTACACAACAGACAACTCTACAAAACAGACAACTCTACACAACGGACAAATTTTTCCCCGTTGGTGACATACCATAACACCTCCGCCACTAAACGGCGTTCTAGCTGAAATACAGCAAGGTGCAAATCGTTCTCCTGGTACCTGTATGCACGTTCGCGTCCGTCTGGAGATAATAAGCAAAAACGGGACTCGTCAAAAAACATTACAATACTCCATTGCTGAACAGTCCAGTCTCTGTGATCATTCGTTAATCTCGCCCTGTTAGCTCGATAAGCTGCTATTAATTTAGGGCATGCTACTTGCTCATAAGAACGAAAACCACTCATATGCAGGACTCTTCTTACAGTTCGTGCAGAAATATGAGTTCCTCGATCTTATAGCGGGAACATTTGACGTTAAAAAGCAGTTCCGCAATAGCATCTTTTTCTGCCTGATCCTGGTCCTCTAGTGTATTCCTTAGCAAATGATTTGCTTTATATAATGTAACTGCGACCGTCTTTATGTAATGCTACAAGTTTTGCATTATTTTCGGAAGTCATACTAACACAATTTAAAAACAGTAATGGGAAATGATTTGAGTTTATCAGAATAAGCCCTGCAACTTATCGTAAATTCAATAAAAATTGCAAAAAATCTGTAGCTAGTAAACAAGATAGAATTTTATTTTTGACCAAATGTCAAAATTTCAGTTCTATGGTTACGCGATTGTTTAAAAATATTAAAAGAACCGTTTTTATTTCTACGAATGAATGTATTTTTATTATTATTGTTGAATTCATTTTCATTAAAATCCCTATATACGAAAAAATAAAAAAAGTAAAAAATGCAAGTGTCAGGATTTTTTTAACCAGAAGTATATTATAAATACCATTTAGATTACGTCAAAGTAGTTCTCGTTATCTCCTCTATTATTATCTTCTTCCATATTATTTTAAAAATTAGATTTACAAATTGAACTGGGTCAAGATCAAAATGGGTCTGGGTCTTTCACATAATACGACTGATACAAACATCATAGGGTTAGGCATTTTCAATGCATATCACTACAGCAGAATTTGTTTTACTAAATTTTAAACTAATTATTCTATGATGTTGAAAATCATTTTTCTTTACTAAATTTGGATGCTTTAAAAAGATTTTTCATCATTACTGTACAGTAGACACCACAAAAAAAAAATGTAGCTAAAACTATGAAATTCCTCATACGTCAAAAGTACTATTTACATTTTGGACACATTTCTCAAACGAAAGGTAACATTAATTTTAATTTTGGCTAAAACTCAAGGCAAAATTACTTTTCCTCTAAATTTGAAACTCAAGAACACTGTTTAACAAGCGTTTAAAAGCTTTGTGGGAAAACATAAATTAACAATTTTTAATGATGTTTAATTTTCATGATTGGACTTAAATAAACCAAAAGAAAAGTATACCTGAAAACCTTCAATTTCAATTAGCCGCGATATTTTTTGTTTGGAATAAAGTAAAAAGATAGGGTGAAACATGTAAGATAAAAATATTTTGTATATTTAGTACTTCAGACATTAGCAGAAAATTTAGTACAAGAAAAGCTTTATGTGCAATATTAGTTTTCATTGAAAAATATCAACTACATATAATGCTAAATTATTTGTTTTTCAGATTATTACTTTTATCAGTATACGAGGTTGATTGGTTATATTGGTTGATGTACATTAGCGGCGAAAATTAATATGTCAAGTAAGTTATTAAAAATTGTGTGTATTTTAAATTTAATGATTTTTATACTTTTTTATGATGTCAAAATTATTTAACGATTATTGAATAAATGCCTGTTTAAAAAAATGTGGGTGGTTGTGATATTGACTACGAAACCTACGGTTTAATTCGCCTATCCATATTTGACATTGATTAAAAAAAAAACGAATATAAAAGATGTATGTATAGTCTTTTGTATTAATGTGATTTCGAGTAGAAATTTTTCTTTTATTTATTTTGCTTCAACCATTTATTATCACTTATATTACAACATGTATATATTTTAAGAATTCTACTTTAAGTCAGCTATGTATTTAGATTCTCTTAGAAGTTCTTTTTGGAGGGTGTTGATGTCTTTCCACTGAGTATATTGCGCAGTCGATCAAAATGTACTTTACTGCATCTAGTAAGGACACCGCTACAGCGCCAGGGTTTAGATTGGTTATAAGAGGAATACTACAATATTTATAGGAATTTTCGATAAAAACTGAAACTCCACCACTGGCATGTTTTTGATTTTGCCTAATTTTGGATACGCTTGTATAATTTCTTAAGTTATGGTCTTTGATATTTTTACAATAAGTTTCTTGTGGACAAATTATAGAAATAAAATTTTGAGCAATTGTTAACTGTAACTGAGGTATTAGTTGTCTAGTAATTGAATTAATTATTTTAGTACTACATGAATACATTTTTTTTATAAAATGTGGAGATTTCTTTTAACAAATTGAGTAAGCTTAATGTGCTTCCGTATAAGTTTTAGATGAACTTAATTTCTCTGGAGATCCTAAAGCATTTTCAAAAAAGTTAGTTAGTTGTTTAAAATTTCATACCGGTGTTGTAAGTTTATAAGTAAAAAAATCTTGTACTGGTTCCACACTGTCAGCAATAGCGTCAAAATTATCAATAGTTTTGAAGTTTTTAAGTTTTTGTATTGGTTTTTAAAACTTTCTTTAGGTTCTTGTAAAGGTGGGGATAGAATTTCATCAAGACTGCGCTTAGCTGTGTTTGCTTCTTTACTATTCGTATTAGTTATTTCAAGTGTATCAATGGTAACTATTGGTATGCTATTGATACGGCATACAAGTATTGAGCAACTAGAGGAGTTTGGGACTGATTTATGAGGTTATGACACATAAGTTATTGTTGATAACTGGGTAATTGTTATGTTTGTTTCTGTGCATGTATTTTGAGAACTTGGAAATGATGTTAAAGGTGAATTTGGGAAGCAGTTATTAATGATATAATTAAGGGAGAAGGTATAGTCGAGGATTGTCATGAAGAGGAATTCGCTGAAGATGCTGGTGTGATCGGGACGCCATGTGGAAGAGTATTATCTACTGTATTTATAGTAGTAGTTGTCACTGTTGTTAAATTTTGATTTGGATTTGTAGAGGAAGAACAATTTGCTACAAAATAATCGGATTGTTTACAAAAATAACACATCTGTTTTTCTAAAAATAAGAAAAAACATTTTCTAAAGATGTTTGGTTGTAGCTAATGACGATCGAGGGAGGAATTAGTGTAGCTTTTAAGGGAGAGATAAATGTAAACTCATTTTTTTAAGTTTTTGAATTAAGAAAAATAAAATGCAAAAAATCGGGGGTTCTTATTTCCTAAATTGTTTAATCTTGTATAATACATACCATCGTTCTGTGAAACTTTATTGATGATTAAAGGCAACATAGAAGTTAAATTAAATATTAAAAAAAACATTATTGCAGTTTTTCATTGTTACTGCTTACAGTGATTTCATATTTTTATGATGTATCAGAATGTAGAGTTCTATAGAAGCCATGGAATTTTTCCAGTATTGCAAAGCCATAATAACCCAGTTAACTTCTACTTTAAGTCGTCCCCTTTTTGCTTTTGTTAGATCACACCTGTTAGAATTATAAGTTAAACCATACTTAAAGAAAATATTTGGTGTGTTATGCAAAGTATTGATTTCCTTTATTTGACCGATTTTGATCTCTCCTTTTCCATTGTCAATTTTCTAATTTTTGTTGCCAACAAGGCTTTTGAAATCTAGGAAGTCTTCCTGTAACATTTCTGTTACATTATTTACTTTTCCGATAGTTCTGGCCATTCTCATCAAAGTAGTTCATTGTTCAGGAACAAGACCGACTAACGTTTTTTCGCGGTTTCAATAACAGCATGTATGCAATCTCCCTCATTTTAGGTGCGACTTTTATCTAAAAATCTGTGAGTAATACGAACTTGGAAATAGATAACTGCATAAGCAAACATTGAAAATATGATGTGGTTTCTGTTGTTCACCACAGTTATCCGAACATAAGATGTGATTTAATTTCCTTCTAACTATCTACTAACTAGTAATTTTGTTTGAACCTCGTTTAGCAATTTCTACTAACTATCTACTAACTAGTAATTTTGTTTGAACCTCGTTTAGCAATTTGTTCATGCCATAAATAACAAAAACCATCAATGTTGCCTATATTAAATACGGTAAAGTTGTATGTGGCATACTTACTTTCATAATAAAAATTGATTACGTTCGATTGGGTAGTCGCTAAAACTTTTTGTAGATCTAAACATGCAACGCAGATGTGCCTTTTTACAGTTTCTACAATATTTCTGCTGTGTCCTTCCGAATATAATGTAAGGGTATCTACGGAAATAATTTTATTATGTGCTTTCTTACAGTTTCTGCAATATTTGGAGTAAGTCTATGTAGTCGTAGGTACTTTATGTTTTCCACGTTGATTTAATTGTAAAACTTCAGTTTCCTTTGGTTCATCGCCAAGCTGAAAATGATATTGACTAGAAAAATTTTTAAGGCAGTGTACACCAGCAGAAACAGTACTTTGTTTTTTCTCTATCTGTATCACATGCTACACAAGAAAGTCTCATTTATTTTTCTGGTACACTTCAGCCTGCATGTTTGTTGGCAAGGTTCGCCTATTTTTCTTGCTCTAACCAGTTTTTCTTATCGATTTGTTAGTTCCAACCCACGATCTAGACCAGTTTTAGATTTTACATCAATCCATTCTTCTTTTTTTCTCGATTTTCATACTTTAACTCTATTATTACTTTTCTTGTTCTTCTTACTCTTACTTATTTGTTCCTCATTTTCCTTCATATTATCATATTAAATACAAACAAATACAAACATTAGTGAATGTTTGTATTTTGAGAACGATTTCCGAAGTGGAAATGGAAACGTCAATAAACGTACTTTAACCTTTAATTGTGGCTTATTCCCATTTAAATAGTAATTACATTGAAACATTTTCCTAAAATAGAAGAGTCTACTTATCTTTAATAAAATATCTGATATTTAAGAAACTTCTTTGAGTTCAATAACAATATTTTATCTCCTTCCTTCAGTGTGTATGTAAAACTAATAACAAAACACTCATTGAAAAATTTAACCTAAAAAGCCTAGCACGAACGAACACTTTAATTTTCTACTTCCACCACGAACTTCGTTAAATGAAGAAATAATACTATCAATTTGAAAAAAGATTTACAATAGGTATTAAGTGACAAATATTTTGTTTTATTCAAACAGAACAAAAATTTAAAATATTAGTTAAGACGAGTCACCATGTATAACGGCGCGTTTAGGTTAGGGTTGTAAACAGAGTGGTGGCTTTAATCATCTTATATACGTAGGACTACCATTTATTAATTAGAATGATGTATAAACTGTATGGGCTTTGGCTAGAAATCTATGTGTTTCAAACGAAATCGCTCGATTGATGTTAGGCGCTCGCCTCTGATTCGTTTCTCTATGTCAGATTCGGCACGGATTAATTTAACATTTAGCCACGATCCATCAATTTTAAATATCAACATGAATTCTTATTCCTGAATACCAATTAGCAAGGATATTTTGAAATATTATATCGAGTGTCTTTACAAAATATAATTTATAATTTATTCATTTATCAAGATTTATTAAATGATCTTAAATAATGTATTAATAATTAATAAGTTTTATTTTAGATTTTGGTACATATTTATAAACAGGCGGCAGATATGTACATAATTATTTTTTGCTTAACAATTAGCAGTTCTTCCTAAGCGCCGTTAATTTTTAAAGTACTAAAATATACTGTCTTGACCGTTGAAGCCTCTGATTTAACATGGTAGAAGGGTATACATTTTTTTTATTTAGAAAATCGCATCGACCAAATGGCTATTAGCGAAAAAGTAATGGATTAAATTAGGTACAATTACTGCATTACAATTTGGTTTATTAAATATTGTGGTACTTATTAATGTCTTTCAAAAAATTCAGAGTATTGTTAAAGTTACAGTCTGCTCCTAGAGCTTCTAGAAATGTTCCTGGTATCTTGTTGTTACTTCGTTGTTGCTTGTAGAAGGACAATCACATAGTATGTGCATTATTATTAGTGTCGTATTACATGTTTCACATCGCGGTGGCTCGCACTTTTTAATTAAGTAATCATGCGTTAACCTAGTATGTCCGAGTCTGAGGCGCGTTACTATTATTTCTTGGCTTCTTGACGTAGGTAACACATTCTATGTCTCTATGCTGGGTTTCACTTGTTGTAATTTTGAATTCGACACATTCCATTTATTTGTCCACGCACTTAAGATTGATTTTTTTTATATAAACTTTTATATCCGTTGATACCGATGTGGTTACGATTTTGGAAACGCCACTTACTATCGCGTCTTTTACATTATGGTTATCAGTTTCATTGCCTTTTATTCCTATATGGGATGGGATCCAGATGAAATTTATCTAATTATGATTGATATAAGCCTGAAGAAGGACAGTTTTAATTTTTTTTAAAAGCGGGTTTTTATGCTACTAAGTGAGTCTGTTAAGATAATATAGTTGCAGTTTGTTGTCAGATTGATTAGTTCTATGGCGCGATAGAGAGCATACAGTTCAGCTGTATAGATAGTACTAACATTAGACAGTTTGAATTTAAGGACCCTCTCTGGAGTTACTACAGACGCTTCCACACCTTCGGATGGTTTTGAACCATCAGTGTATATCTGGGTATGATTTTTATAACGACCAAGGATTTTTCTAAAATGGAAAATAATTAAATCATGATTAGTGGAGTTTTTGTCAAATGGCGTAAGCTCAAAGTTATATGGTGAATACAAGGTGGATTATGGTCATATGTGTATGAAAGACATTCAGGTATGACAATATCAAACAGATGCAAATGGTCTTTTATTCTTTTATAGAAAGGTTTAACAGAACGGTGATTTACATTGAGGTTTGAAAAATTATCAGTTAAAGTATTTCTATACACAGGATTTTTTGCATTATCTTTAATTTTTGTTGCATACGTTAAGGTAAGCTCTTCTATCATTTAACGACAATTCATTTGCTTCGCAAAGTAAACTTTCAATCCGTGTTGTACGAGTACAAAAGGCTCCCAGACATATTCGGATTGCTATGTTGAGAATAATGTGGAGCTTTTTAATGCTTAGTCGTAAGCTATAGCCGCGTAGTCTAGCTGTGATCGTATAATAGTTCTGTATATAATTAACAATGTATCCTGTCTGAACCCGATTCTAGAATGTTTAGTAAATTTAATCTTCTGTAACATTTATATGTTTGATTGTTGATATGTTCTTTCCAATTCAACTTTTTGTCAAAAGTAACTCCCGGCAATTTTAGCGAATATTTTTGTTGTAGTGATTAGTTGTATAGATATAATGAGATTTGTGTACTGACTTTGTTTTTAGAAAACACTATATACTTAGTTTTAGTTGTTGAAAAGATAAATCCAGTTTCCTGTGACCATTTTTCAATATCTAACAAGAAGCTCTGTGCAAGTTGTAAAAGGTTGTTTAAGATTATGCTTTAACCAAATATTACGAGATCGTCAGCATATAAGCGGCCTTTAAGTGGAAGTTTTAAATTTCGTAAATCATCATTTATGGCGATTATAAATAGCGTAGAACTTATAACAGATCCCTGAGGAATTCCATTTTCTAATTCCACTTTTGACGCCAAGTTACCATTAACTCTAACTTGCATATACCTTTTATATAAGAAGTTTTTTATAAATGCAAGGCAGTGTTCTTTAATTTCTAAATCGTACAGTAATCTGATAACACGGTGGCTCCAAGCTGTATCAAAGGCTCTGTCAATGTCGAAGAATATTCCAATACATTTTTGATTAAGGAAGAAGGCTTCATGTACAATTCACGTCCTAGGTCTATAATATTGTCTAGAGTTGATCTATTTTGTCGGAAACCACTTTGTTCTGGAATAATATAATATTTCGATCTTCAAATGTCCAGAGAAGACGACGGTTGACCATTTTTTCTAACAGTTTGCATGCAGTACATGTTAGTGCAATTGGTCTATAAGACTCAGTATCTGTTTTGGGATATTTTGGTTTTAATATCGGTATTATAATAGAATCTCTCCACGCTGTTTGAAATTTCTGTTCTGTCCAAATAATATTAAATATGTTAAGTAGATGATTGTGTGCATTCTCAGGTAAATGCTTAAGAAAAACCATTGGGATATTATCTGGACCCTCACTAGTCCGTTTAAATGAGTTTAACGCATCTTTGTATTCATTTATATTAAATTTTGAGTTTAAAGCATTTGTAGCATCTACAAACGGTATAATTACATTGCATTCTTTGTTCTGTTTAAAGTTGATAAAATCTCTGACTCTTTCAAAATAAGACCAGCAATGTTTAGGCCCAAGGATTTTTCTCCTCGACTTGGTGCCTCGAGTCTCTTTTTGCCTTCCATGCTATCATCGAATTACCCACACAAAAACATAACTTGTAACACACTGCTTTCCACTGGACTGCTTGTTCTGTATGGTAAAAAAATAATGGTCAAAACTTTCTCATCCAACATTCATCCTCACCATATGCCTTTCCAAAAAATCCCTACTTTAAATTTTTTTAAGAAATCAACGATATTGTATACAACTTTGTTGTCCCAACTTTTTAGGAGACAATCAGAATAAAAATTATTTTATTTACTAGCACAAAACCTTAAAACATTAAAAGTTTCTCCGACTAATCGCTTCTTTGAATTTGTTATCTGAAACAACTATTATTTCTGATAATACAAAACGTTTTGTTTACTACACGTCTGGGTCTAATTACTTATAAGCTTCTAAATAGTATTTAGCTAACTTAGTTTATCAATACAAATTGTTCTTATAACTTAAATCACCATAAAAGTATACTCTTCTTCAAACACTTCTTAATGTTAAAGTATTATATTAACGAATTTATCATATACAGAGCATTGAAAATTTTTAGTCGCGTGGTCTTTTTCATAAAAATTATTTTATGAAACAGTCGCCTACCAACTAAGACCACCCCTTCTTCGGACAATGACACCAGCGGACGAGTTCAATTGTTAAAGGAAACATTGGGATGCCTTGCACAGTCTGGAAATTTAAGTAAAAAACTGGAAGAAGATCTACTAAAAACGATGAGAACCACTTAAAATAACATCTAGAGACAAACTTGTAAGTTATCGAAATGAATATCTTTTGAGTGCAGCCAGTGTTTTATTTTTTGTTTGTTCCATGATGTAGTAGGTAGTCAATTTTTTGAGAATAATAATAAGTATTATCAAGAACTATCACACAGTCATCTTCTATACGGGGCAATGTACTTGCAAACCACCTTTCGAAACTCTCAGCGTTCATCTCTTCATGATAATCGCCGCTCCTTTTTGACTCAAACATCCATAAACCATTTTCTACTAAATCTGTTTCACTCCCAATATTATAATTATTGGTTCTCCTAATTGTTCAGATAATGTTTGCCACTAATTCTAAGATAATTGTGTCATTTCCTGAACTTAACCCTGAATTATGAGAGAAAATCAGAGGTTTTCAAATTTTTAACTTATCTAGGGTTGGTTAGAATACTAGAATCTGGACCTAGAATCCTGGGTTGAGAAATAATTTTCTCAACTTCTATTTCTATTGTATGTGGTCTATTTGGCCTCTGACTGTTAACTGGATTATAAAACGCAACAGTTGATTGTTTATTATAAACTTTATTGTGTTTTTGTTTATGGTGTAAAGGTTATTTTCCAAAGAAATTGAAGTTTGGAGCAGGCTGAGTCGAGCATGAAGGTAGAAGTTCAATACAGGTTAGTTGTGTAATAGAAATATTTTGCCACGTTTTTGTTTGAAATATTTTTAGTATTGTTTAACCAACCGATTAGCAGTAATAAAAGCGTAAAAGTTTCTAGGAATTAATTTATTAGCTCCATGATAATTTATATTGGTTGATGACATAGTTTCTTTGATTATTTTTTTTCGGCGAAATTCTGGGCAATCTTTCAAATGAATAGTCAAATGATCTCCCATGTACCTAAAACATTTTGGGGTTAAAATGAAAATAAAATAGACGGTTTAGGTTTGATTTCGATACAGCGTACCACCATTCGCTGATATGCATATTTCAGCCTCTTAGCTTCATCAGAGCGAACTCATGGCAAGCTCTGAATTTCTCTTCCGATTCATATTTTCATTTTGGAGTTTTTTCTGCTTTCGTACATTCTTTCGAATTGTGATTTTTGTTACATTTATAGCAGTGTCGAGATTTACACTGATTTCCGAGATGCCCGTAATGCAAATTGTTAAAATAAAGTAGTACTTTTGGTTTGTATCACTACCTCTTTTATAACTTTATTTATAATAACATATTTAAGATAATAACATATTTATTGTAGGTAATATTTGTGTTTTAAAACTAACAACGCATGATTTAGTTGGCAAACATTCTTTCGTTCCACCTGTTGTATTTTTACTATTTATTCTTTTAACATTTAGAACGGATCTTCGAACGGTAAATGGTGTTCTTAAGATTACGTTTTATTTTGAAGGTAATCTTTAGAAAATTCCATCGCAATATCTCGTACTAAACCCTATCTGACAAGAATAAATTTGGGAACATAAATATCTAAGTTGGTATCAATAAATAATTTAGCATTTTTGTTGCTGATAAGGTAATTAGCCTTTTTAAATCCTTCAGTTTAATTCGATTTCTATTGCGACCTATTGAATCGATATTTAAAATCTTATTGTTAATTTTTGGATAATTTGTAAAATTATATCCTTAACTCTTGAAGCTTGTACTGTACCTGTAAAATTTGTTTGGTTGTTTTCCACATAGACATGTTAAGGTCCCTGATCATTTAGGCCATATTTAAATACCGGTTTCTGACTTGTGAGATGTGATTGGGATGGATTTCCAGGTTTTAAAAGATTATATTGCTTGGTAATTAAATTAAAATACCTGTTCATATCTTGCAGATCTGGGGATTTAAAAGGAAGATCGTCTGGAGGATCGGGGGTTTTCCCCGAGATGCACACGCATTGTTTATTCCTTTACACTATTACTATCACTGTAATTTTTCTTTTAATATCGACCTTAAAAATGTCTTTGTTGTTCAAAAAATGTAATAACTGCAAAAAAATCGACTAAATCCCCAACAATCATAACTAAAAATTCTATAACTGGATTAGTTTTTGCAGTTTCCAAATGTACCAAGTAGAGAGAAAATTGTAAGATAAATTATGGTACATAGTAGGAAACTTGAAATTAGAATGGATTCAATGTTAATAAGTTACCTATGGATATGTTAATAGTTCATCATCCATTGCATCAAATACCTAAAATGCAGAAATCAAATTATACATAGTCTTAGTTTAAACTTACATCTAAATAAATCTTCATCATCTCCACCATGCTGCTACAGCTCTTAAAGAGCCTCGACCTTCTCAGGCATTCTGCACCATTCTTTTCTGTCCACGGCTTGTTATTCCCACATGTTGCGCTGTTATAATATTTTTTATCATGTTCGCCCGAGGCACGGGCTACATTTCTTGCCCACTGCAGGCGGTTTCGTTTGATTATAGTGGTAATATATTTTACAACAATTTATGCTTGTAGATATTCTGCAGTTCAAAGTTATATCTATGTCTTTATAATCTCTTCTCACAGAACGCTCTGAATATCGTGCGTTGTACCTTTCTTTCAAAAATTGATAGAGAGGATTTATGTGTTTTGGTTATGGTCCATATGTGAGAACGGGGACTATCAGTATTCTATACAGTCTACTTTAATAGACCATGATAACACCTGCTTGCAATTATGATTGGCCTTTTCATTTCCCTTAATCTGCTATTATTGGTATCAACCGATGTCTCGGATATATAAACTCTTTGACCACTTCAAAGCTTTGGTTATTGACAATTAGTCCTGCGTCAACATTTCAAGCTCTTGTGTTTGCGTTAGTGGCATGGTTTTGGTTTTATTTTGATTTATATGTAATCATATTCGTTTTACTGCTGTTACTAACTTGGTTAGCATTTCGATGATTCTCGCCCTTCTTCTTTTTATAATATCCACGTCGTCAGAATATGCTAGAATTTGGACTGATCTATTGAATATAGTTCCCCTGCTATCTATATTGTTAACTTGTATGATTTTTTCTAAGGTTGTATATTTCAAATGAGGTTGAAGAGTCGTTCTGAATTTTTACTGCTGACATCATCTTGACCATAGTCATTGCCATAATGACTTTTGTATACTTTATTTAGAAAGGTTATTCCATGGTAATCATCGCATTCTAGTTGTTTACCCTTTTTATGTAACGGGAATATTAAGTCTAAGCTTCATTTATCAGATATTTGTTCCTCAGACCGAATTTTACAAACTATTTTTTAATTGGACAGGACAATGGACAGGGCTAAATTTTGAACAGCTAATAAGAACAGCTGAAGATAGAGAAGATTTTAAAATTGTAGTAGCCAACCTCCATTGAGGAGAGGGCACTTTAAGAAGAAGAATTTTTTAATTACCTTGGCGATTTGCACTTCACCCTATCTAAATAACTTTGCTGGGATGCTACCACTGCCTAGTGATTTGTGATTTTTTAGTTTTTTTTTACAGGTATTTTTACTTTTATCGAGGGGGTTCCACAAATTACTCATTTTGATTTTACAGTTCTATGTTGTTAGTAAGTCCCTTCAAGCAACTCTCGAAAGTGTCTTACCCATCGTAACAGAATTCCTTTTTTGTTGGTAAACAAGTCACCATCCTTATGATTACAGATTTTGATATTATCTCGGCTTAATTAATAGTATAAATGGGGCTGCAGAAAAGGCAATAGCTGCTTTTAAACCACTCACTAGAAAAAATCATCTCCCACTCTATTTGTGCTATAATCAATATAGTAGTGAATAACAGAAGAATAGAACAGAAAAATGTTGTGACAGAAGACAAACTATTAAATTAAATAAGCAATCTTCCATAATCGGCAGTTACATACAACAACAAAAATTTGTATTAGAAGCCAAAATATTTCTAAAAAATAAATCCAAAAAGACCTGGATTGATTAGTGCTCAAAGTTGAATATAAATATGCCATCAGTAAGTTTAGGCAATCAAGCTAGAAAATTAAATAGGAAACCAATATCTTCCATAAAATGTTTTGACGATACCTTAGAACAATTTTTTGACCAGATTGCCAGCACTCACTAATGTACTTAAATTTGTAGTAGATATACAAGGTTTAACAAAAAGGTAAAGGACCAAAACTAGTTCGATTGAACCTAACTTACCTTAGTACAAATGTGCACATAAAAAAATTTGCAGCCCTTTGAAGTTACAAAATGAGAATAGATTTTTTCCAATATATCGAAAACTATTAGAGACTTTATATTGAAAATAGACATGTGGCTTTCTTATGAGAGGAATATCTTAAAAAAAAATGACAGTGGAATTTGTACACCCCATAAAAATTTTATTGGGGTTTTGTTCCCTATAGCTTCCCCAAATGTTTTTAACTTTCCAATTTAATGAATAATGCCAAGGAAATAGTGCAGCAGCTGCAAGGCGTTATGCGGAAAAATATCCTAATTGAAATACACCAGGCAGACGATTATTTCTTTTCATTGATGGCGCTCCAGTGCATTAATATAATAAAATAAGAGGCTATCTTTTCGATCAGTATGGATTGGAAGGGGCCCTGATGCGCATACATATTGGCCTCCCAGAGGTGCAAATCCTAACCCAATTGACTTTTGCTTCTTCTGTACCAATTATAAGCAAACGACAACTAAGGAATAGAATCATGGAAGCTGCAAATCAATTTTCTTGGAATCCTATGATTTTCCAAAATATTCGATTTTCCTTTTTAAAACGGTATGGAATGTGTATTCAAGAAAATGGCGGTCATTTTAAACATTTGTAAAATGCTCCACATATTTGTAAGTGGTTAAGAAAGATTATAGAGACCTGGTAATAATATGAAAATTTATTTATATTTTACATTTTATTGGGTACTTACAAATTTTGAAACATATTAAAAAATAAGCCGCATCTCGATAAAAACTGGCTTATCGAAAAAGTACTAAGAGGCAAAAAAGATTTAAAAACATTGTGTTTAAATAATGGTACCACAATAATAATTTAACTGGAATGTATACAAACATTTGGGGGGGGGGGGGGGTTAAAGGTTAACATATGTACAAATTTCACTGTTGTTTTTTTTTAAGATATTTCTGCCAATGTCCATTTTCAATATAAAATCTTTAACAGTTTTCGATATATTGGAAAAAAATCGTTTTTAATTTTCTACCTTCAAAGGGTTGTAACTTTTTTATATGCACATTTGTAATAAGGTAAGTTAGGTTCAATCGAACTATATTTGGTTCCAGAATACGCGATTTAATTTATGATCTATCTTTTTGGTACACCCTGTATAATATATTTAATTACGGTTTGTTTTTACCACTCAAAACGATTATAATTTGAAACAGCTGACAACTCATTATATTTTATTGCTATTAGGGCCGAACTCTAAATTTCCTTTCTATTGTTTCGAGAATATTAGCGTTTTGTGACTGGCTGTATGGCACATGCATATGCCATTTAAAAAAAATAATTGTCATATGGTAATATTATTATGTTTTAAACTTAAAAGTGTTTCTTATGTAAACTTTTTCAACTTTAATTAAACATATATTCTTAATAAATTTTTAAACACTTTCCCTTTCCCTAAAAAAACACAAAAAGATTTCTACTTATTTATATCCAAAATCATATATGTATCCATTCAGTCCAGAAGAAAAAACGTATTTAATTACCTGAATCAATATTTTGTTAATGACATCGAAAATTAACGTAGTCATTTCCATATCATCGAATATTTGCTACTAATAGCATTGGTAAATCGATGCCCACGAAACCACGAACCTCCGATATATTTGTGTCTTTAGACAACTGAATATAATTTGAGTGATAGAAATTGAATTATTGAGTCAATATATATATATATATATATATATATATATATATATATATATATATATATATATATATATATATATATATATATATATATATATATATATATATATATATATATATATATATTATATAGACATGTATATATATATATATATATATATATATATATATATAATATGCCGAACCATAATGGTATATACTATCCTGAATTAGGCCTTAAGGCAGTAGAGAACGAATTGATGGCTTTAATCATCTTATATACGCGGGTCTACCATTTATTAATTAGAATGATGTATAAACTATATGAGCTTTGGTTAGGAACTTGTATATTTCAAACGAATACCGCCGATTGATGTTAAGCGTACTCTGTAGTCCTCATTTCTACATACGGGGATACGGCTACGGCCATAGGGCACTCTCCCCTCTCGCACTCACATAGATTGTAAACGTTGCCGGTCAGACTGCCGGCTAGAGGAGGGCGATACCATGATTTTTAAATTACTTTAATATTTTAGTTAATTTATTTAATAGTTTTTATATGAAATAAATCATTTTATAAATAATTAAATTTAAAAATGAAATAATGTCAAAGTCTTTCACAAATACAATAATATAAATATATACTTATAAAATTGATCTATTTGATATCTGAGTTTGTTGTATGACTTTATTTGAGCCCATTTCACACACAAAACATAATTGTAACTTAAGAGGCCTCGTTAGACAAATAATAATAGCATGTGACTAATATTTACGAATTATATCATATACAGCTTGTTTACAATGTATATGAGAATTACTTGAAATGGGATCTCTAGCCAAAAAGTCGACGTATCATTTAGAGTCAGATTGGATATATGTCTATAAGAAAAGACAAGAACGGGCAACTTTATTTGATACTTCTTTAGATAGTGTATAGAAACGTTCCAAAAATACTTAAAAAACATTCTGCAGTCATTAAGCCTCTTTGACTTTTCCCTGACACCCAACCCTTAGGAGCTGCTTTACACACAGAGGACGGAATCCAGCCATATTTAAAAATTGTTAAAGGATGAGCGAATTTTCCTTCTGTGAAAAGGGTAGTTTTATATTCCTTATCTCATTAAGTTCGTTTATCGTAGATGTTTTTTTGTTATAATCCAATTATAGTACCACTTTTTGGGGCTAAAAGAAACATAAAAATAACTTTCGGATTATCTAATATCCTGGTAGCACTCAAATCGCTTAAAAGAAAATCTGAATTTGTTTCGAAACTATCTTACCGATTTTTCTATCAGATGTCGCTATTGCGTCCATAACGAAGTCATGTTATTGTTACTTCTAATAAGACAGAGAATTTTATTTTTCACGTTAAGAACGGCTATGAATAACTATTCTGATGAGCTTTATTAAAGCGAAATACGTATCAATAGATACATAGACGCTTTGAACGTGAAATAAAATCTTTTCTGTCTTTTTCATTTTCTTCGGATCTACTCTGTATGAGTACGAGAAACAAATTCGTTAGGATTTCTGCCTAGATGAATAGACATGTCGTGGAATGCAAATTTTAGATTCCCCATGTCTTCTTTAACATCTTTATCATCGTCTGGTCATGTCTTGCAATTTTTAGAAGGCTCCAGATTAAAGCAGAAATCTGAATTTGTTTCGAAACTATCTTACCGATTTTTCTATCAGATGTCGCTATTGCGTCCATAACGAAGTCATGTTATTGTTACTTCTAATAAGACAGAGAATTTTATTTTTCACGTTAAGAACGGCTATGAATAACTATTCTGATGAGCTTTATTAAAGCGAAATACGTATCAATAGATACATAGACGCTTTGAACGTGAAATAAAATCTTTTCTGTCTTTTTCATTTTCTTCGGATCTACTCTGTATGAGTACGAGAAACAAATTCGTTAGGATTTCTGCCTAGATGAATAGACATGTCGTGGAATGCAAATTTTAGATTCCCCATGTCTTCTTTAACATCTTTATCATCGTCTGGTCATGTCTTGCAATTTTTAGAAGGCTCCAGATTAAAGCAGAAATCTGAATTTGTTTCGAAACTATCTTACCAATTTTAAAATTATTTGTCATTGATTTATGACCCAACATTGCTTATTATCAGCTGTGTCATAAAAACTGTGCTGTCAACTTTTTTCAAACGGACTTTCAAACTTTCAAAAACTTTTTTCAAATTTATTAAATTGTTTACACTGGTACAAATATTCTGAATATTTTTTCTTTAATATATAAGCAAGTTTAGCTGAGCGCTGCATATTTGGTCATGATAATGCTTATAGGTCTATAAAGACCAGAAAAATACCTTGAAAAGATAAAGTAATCACAAAAATTTTAACAGAATTCAGTTTTGTTAAGAATTTTTTAAAAATCCATATTGTTTTTATCAAGCTGAGACCTATTTCTTTATGTCGAGAATCTTAAAAATACTTGAGATATGTGCCAATTGAAGATTATGTAATAATTAAATTCTATTATTTTTTCGTTTAGTCATTTCGTAAACTAGTACCCCTGTGCCAATGGTCTAGTTAGTAAGATACTTATAAATAAGGTAAACGAATAAAAAAAATTTTTTAAAAATCCAACAAATATTATGGTTTTCGTTTATAAAATGTCATTCTGTACAATGGCTTAACATCCAATGAACGTGAGTCAATTTAAGTACTGATCAATCCAATGGATGTCAGAATTTGAACTAAATTTAGACGGAGCGTATGAAAATCAGAATTGGATGTCCAATAGACGTCTGTCATTTTATTGCAATGGAAAATCAATATAACCATAAAATAATAAATAAGAAACTTCAATTTTAAGTTTTTCTTATTTTGAGACTATGTATTAAAACCTTCTAAAAGGTGTAAACTTCTGGTGTGATCATGGTACTAATAACCTTGAATTAGATCTTCCTTTAATTAATTTCCTTTTAACTTTTACTTCTCTCATCTCCTTTAAATTGTCTACCATATACACGAGAAAGTTTATAAATAGTTTCTGGTTTAGCACTAACTAGTTTATTTATTAATCACTTTTAAATCATTACAATAAAGGCAACCATTACATTTTTCGAGCCTGGAAACGAATACTTATTTTTTATAATATAACAAAGGTAGAATTTAGACCCCCATGTGGGGCACGGGTCACGAAAGAAGAATATCCCCACAGTTTCTCCTGCTTGCCGTAAAAGGCGACTGAATGGAGCAGCACCTCTGCTGTGCTAAACACTAATTCTTAATACTTATGACATAACACCATTGGCCTGGAGGAAATACCTAGCTGCTATAACCGGAGTAAATCGAGGCTGGTTCAGAAGTAATCGGCTGAAATAGGCCGATCACATATTCACCTTAAATAAAGTACAAACCGAAAGGGCCAACAAACAACAACCAAAGTTAAGGATTAAGGAGTTATTGATTGAATTGTGATTGGGAATCTGGAATGTCCTAGCCATGCTGCAAGCAGAAAAAATGCAAAGTATTGCCCAAAGTTTTATGGTAAACCATATGCGGTAGCTCGATATTGTGTTTTACTTCAGTTAATAAAAGAATATGTAAAAAACGCTTAAGCGGTAAATTTCATAATACTGAAATTATTAATATCCATGCCTCAAAAGAAAAATCAGATAACTAGACATTGATCAGTTCTACGACCAATTTCAAGTAGAATGTGAAAACTTGCAAAAGGGAGATGCAGTTATGGTCCTGGGTGATATTAACGTCAAGTTGAGAAAAGAGCTAGTATATCCAGAATCCTGTGGTAAGGATCTAAACTGTCTTGACCACTTAGAGCGAATGCCAGATAATAGAGCTTTGAAAGTAATCCAGAAATAGAAATCGCAAGAAAATAGGACAAAAGAAGGGCCCCGTAAAAGGCGCATAGACGAAATAGAGGAAGATATTACAACAATGGCCATCAGGCGGTGGCAAAAAAAATTTCAAGATCCACAAAGGGTTGTATCGCCATTAGAAAAAGAAGAAAAATATATACAATTCGAAACAACATTTTTAATATTTATAATCTTTTTTTCCATTTTCCATTTTATTTATAAGATAATTTATAATGTTATGGGAATCCGAGATGTGCGGTTTACTTTTGCTTTAACTTTTCAATGTTATTTACAAAAATATATGACAACATGCAATCAAAATATATCACAAACCTAAAATTAAATATAAAATATATAATAGTTTGTGTTATTGTAAACTGACTAAATATAGAGCAAGTTAAAACTCAATAAAAAGGTATTATCTCTGAAAAAACTATTCCAAAATTTACACTAAAATCTCCTAATTTATAGTTAAGTTTCGAAATTGTAGACACTTAATGCCAGGAAATGTGATAAGTTATTCTTGGTCTAACAGTGGCGTACAAATTTTTTTTGTAAGAGTGAGAGAAAGATTGAAGAATTTTTACAAATTATATACATTCTCTCCCTAGCGCTTAAAAATTTCTAAGCAACATCGGCTACAATGCAGCTGAATAATTTATATCGTATTATAAATATGAACTATAAGAAAGGCAAAACATGCATACAGTATACTCGAATTAACTAAAACAATTAAATTTATCTAAATAGAATTTACGTGAAAACTGTTGTTTTTAATTTTTTTAATTAACAATTCATATAATTTGTTCCGGGTAAACGGATATAAAACCATTTGTGTTGACTTATCGATATCAACATTATCAAGTACACATATCGGAATTTACGAAGATAATTTTGAAAAAATATGATAGATACCTGAAATTGAGGTATTTACTATTATAGTTGCCTAAAAGACATTATCATTCAACTGATACTGTAAAGATATTTCTACAAGTTTATTGTAGTTAGAATTCGTTTTATATGAGTCATTTTATAATATATAGTAGGCATATAAAATATGGTAGTTAATTAAATATATGTTACGTTTGTCTATCTTCTACAAAACCGCCTCTAAGGATTAAAAAAACTATTTATTTTACAAAAAGGAGATCTATAGCAGTTTAACAGTATATACTGACTTTTTATTTAAATACGTTTTTGCCGAAATACCATTTATTTTAAAATGCTCCTCAGAAACTATTTGTTAAGGTTTATGATATTACGAGACAAAGTGTTTTTTACACAGATTTCAGTATCGCTCCAATAACTGAGCGACAATAATTTGCCGCTAGGTAAAAATAAGGTATACAATAATGAATGATAGGTAATGAAAGGTTCCATACACACTCAAACTTTACGTCTAAACATAAAATAACAGATGCTTTAGTTTGCTCTCAAACACAATTCCACTTTTTTAATTAATTGGGAATTTCCATTATATTGTTTATCAACAACTGGTTTAAAACGACTTTGTTTCTTGCTTTTACTGAAATATGTCAGTAGTGTAGTTAACCTGAAGCGGTTTATATGTTTTTGTTCTGAAAAATATGAAAGGCAAAAATACTCAATGAAAACTTTTTTAATTAAAAAGTGAAAACACTATTACATACAACGTGTATTATGGACTACGTGACAGAAATGTTGGACAATGATGTTACAACTATATGTAGCGATTTGACTAAAATGTCTCTGAGAACTTTTCACAGAATTCCAAAACAACATAAACAGTGTAAGTTGGATACGTCTGTTGAAAAATTAAAATCAAAAGAAGAAAACGTATTCTTTTAAAGAAGATAATATTAAATATGCTACTCGGAGGTTGTAAACATTACATGGTTTACAACCTTACAGAAAGCCATAGCCCTAATATATTCCGATGATTTGATGCCAAAAATATTACGACGTGTATAATTGCGAGCATTAAGGCAAATGACCATTAACCCTGAAACTGCACTATTGGGTCTCAGAAACCCAGAGAGTCATTCATTGCAAAGTGACATGTGCACGAGTGGTTTATGTGTGTCGTCACTTTATGTAAATTTAGTCTGTCGTAAGACGAGTTAGAATACGGGTCATCCGCTGCATTTTAGTGAAACAACGAGGTAAGATATTTCCAGAAGTACAAGCATGGGTACCCCGGACCCAATGGTGATGTTTACGGTAATAATTTTGTTTCAACTTATTTTTATTTATTTTAGTATAATGGCGTCAACTAGTAGAGAAAATAGTTGAGTGCAGGCATCAACTAGCAGAGAAAATCGTCGTCCTTTAACTGAGGTAGAATTACAGAGAGAGACAGACAATTTATGGCAGAATGAGAGTGAAAACGACATCGTAGATGATATGTTGGGAGGGGACGAGTCTGATGAAGATTACGTTGAAGAGCAACTGTCAGACAGCAACAGTGAACAAAGCGACAATGAAGACGAAATAGTGGATGAACCAGTTAGAAATGTTCTAATTTACTGGGGAAAAATGGTCATCGGTGGAGCACACAAGCACCAGCAACACAGGGTCGTACAAGACGAGAAAACATTGTAATACATTTACCTGGCCCCAAAGGAAAAGCGAGCATAGTTCAATCTCCTGAACAATCTTGGAATTTGTTTTTCAACGAACAAATGATAGATGTTATTATTTTGCACTCAAATGAAGAAGTCATTCGTAAATGCAATGATATTAGACAGCAGAGTTACACAAGACCAGTAACTAGAACAGAAGTGAAGGCTTTCATTGGGCTGTTATTTTTAGCAGGTGTATTACGAGTATCTAACTGTAACTTAGATGAACTTTGGTTAGTAAAATTTGAAAATGGAATATTTTGGGCGACGATGTCACAGCAGCGATTCCAATTTATAGCCTTATGTCTCAGGTTTGATAGTAAGGACAGTAGAGCAGAAAGAAAATTAGTGGATAAATTTGCACCTATACGAGAATTATTCGACATTTTTGTGAATAACTGTAAATCGTACTATACACCATACAAATACTGTACTGTAGATGAACAGCTTGTAGGATATCACATTCACGGACACTATGGCATAACAAAGGGTTCGTAGAAACGCACATCTGTTAAGAACGTCATTTTATCTTTTTAACTTCTTTAACTATTTTTAAATTTCAACAAATATATCTCTTTGTGAAATACCACACCATGGTTAAATCTTTTTCTACATATTCTACTAAGATTAGATATTCTCCCAAATGCATAAAATATTCACATTTTCTGTTTTTTTTGCTAAAAAGCAGCTTTGGGTTTCTGAGACCCGAGTGTGAAGTTCATGCCTTAAAAAATAAGTGTGATGTACCAGGGTTAAATGTATGAAACGAAGTATAAATAGTATATTAGATACATAATATTTAATATCCATACTAACTTAGAGGAATAGAAATAAGGAATAGAAAGAGAAGATATTATTTTGTGGCGGAGACATTAACTGAAAAAAATTCAAGGCTATCATCGTAAAGGAAGTAAAAATGTTCTATTTAGACAAAACTTGACTGAATCAAGACCATACTCTCTCAGAGGTATGACAAGATTTTGCAGTTAGAATTCATCAGGAAGTGTTTATTAAAGGGTTATCATCAGGTCTGGAAACAACACATAGGCAGTGATTCGGGTATTTTGGATAACGGCTTTTTACTCTTCGAATCTAAGAAAACCAATAGCTATCATGAAGAAATGGACTCCCAAAAATTTGAAAGTTAGTTTTCAAAGATTTTTTATTCCTTCAACCAAATTCTGTCATCGTTTTGGACAATGGATCTTACCAGAGTCGACAATTGGATCTGTCGCCAACAACTGCCTAGTGAAAAACTGACATCATGAACTAGCTCCACCAAAGAAATATATCATTCGAAGGCAATATACTGAAAGTATAATTATTAAATCTTACAAGGAGACATATACCAGAACACAAGAAATATGTGTTCGACGAAATGGCTCGTGAAAAGGACATAAATGCTCTGCACCTCCCTCCTTATTATTGTGTGCTATACACTATTGAACTTATATGGGCTCAAATAAATAATCAAGTAGCGAGGGAAAACAACTTTTAATATGGATGATGGCCTGCTAGATACTGCTATAAAAAAAGTTCTACCAGACTCACAGAAAAATTGCATAACATATAGTAGAAAAGAAGAAAGTAGAATGAGACCTTCTGTAGATGATGTCGAATTACTTTGCTAATATTGCTTTATATAATAGGTTATATAAAAATAATTTTTTTTGACATCTAAAATGATTACGTCTTATATAACGTCTGCATAGGTTACTAATTTTTAAAAGTTAAATATGCGACACGTAGTTATGTTTCAAATATATACAAAAACATAAATTCATTTAAGAACGTAAACGATACCCTACTGTGTATGCAATGAACGTCCAGACTAAGTGATATCTCCCTCTAACTTGCAGCTTCGATTATTTTTATTATTCTTTCCTACTGGTCAGCGTTGTCATGTTTTATAAAATACTTTAACAAGTTCATTATTATATGACTATTTGACTGTAAGTAAATTATTAATATGATGAATTATCTATAATCATAACTTGGCAACAGTATTGTTGTTAAAACTCAATTATAATTTCTCAGAACTTTATCACTTTACTTTAGCAAACCTAATTACATTTCGCCTTTATCAATTTTCACATAAACGTGAAACAGAAATATCTATACAAAAAAATACCCATTCCAAGAGTCTGAACCTTGTACCAGCTTATACAAGCCTAGAGGATGGGGAAGTCTATTTTTAGTCACTTGGTAGTCTTAGAACAGTATTGGCTGCCTTTGATTGTAACGAAAAAACTAACAAGAGTTGATTATAAAAAGCCGTTCGTCCACAAAAGCTTAAGGAAGACCACGTTGCTCAATTCGGAAGCTTCATTGGGAGTGGGTAAGGATATAGTTGATAGAAAAATAAAAAATTAAAGACACATAGATATTTGAAAGGTAGATAATAAAAAGATAATAATTTAACAATAGAAAAATAAGAAATACTACAGCCAGCTAAATTGTAAAAGTTAGGGCGCCAATAAATCTTCACCTGTGACTTATAAAGGAACTTGAGATTAAATCAATTAAATATAAGATCGATATTTCACTTAACGACATTAAAATCACGTCAGAAAAGATATTGAAGAATTATTAATACAAAACTATGAAAATCGACATAGTTATTCATAAGCTGAAAGGATACTATATCTTCAATCAAATACTTCAAAAAAGATGTATCGTCTATAAAATGATATATTTATTTAAATAAAATAGTAAGTCTCAAAAATATGTTCATTTAATACTCAAAAAAATATAAACAAATAGCTTCTAATGTCAGAAATAGGCAAGCAATGTATTTATTAAAGACTCCAAAATAATAAACATTGTCGTCAGTATACTGTTAACTAAAACAGGTTGCAGTCTTTAGATAAATTAAAACAAAACTTAATATACAAATGAATGTAATTTAAAGTTGAAATTTCTCAACGCAACAAACTCACAAAATACATGACTACAACCTGAAATCGAATTAAAGACGCCTTAGTTTCGTTCATTCTAAAATAGCGTTACAAAATTAAACGTAAAGGCGCGTACAAACTAGCACACGCATGCGGTGAGAAGCCACGCATATGCGTACGTACTCAAACCATTCGCGCTCAGAGCATTCGTTGAAATTAGAAATCACCGCATATGTATGCGTGCTCACGGCGCTCCATCCATTCGTGAAAAAATGTCTGAGGAGCTGTTTATGATTAGTGCCGCGTTTGTGATTATTAGTTCATTAAAAAAGAAAAAACAAAGGAAAAATAGGCGATGGTGGACGACGCATTTATTTAAAAGAAGAACCCTACAAATGAAGTCCGATTTACTAGTAGATTTGGCGTTAGAATCTAATACTGGACAATTTCTGCTCATTTTCTTCTTCACAACTGCTGGCATTCTTCTGACTGCTCTTCTTCCAACATATAGGGTTTTCTTCATACAAATCTAATAATTGCAAACATTGTTCATTTGACCACTCCAGTTTACACATAAATCAATAAAATGAATAAAACTCAATAAATCCGAACTTGTCTTGCAAATGCAACAAATCCCCACGCTATCCGTCTAAACTGAGCGCGAACTCACACGTATGTTTCTTTGATGTGTGCGAAAAAACCGACACCACTCTGGCTCGCAGCATGTGTGCTCAAGTCATTCCCGAGAATCAACGCATGCGGCGAGGGGTTACGAAAGCGCCGTCCACATTTGCACACGTATGTGTATTCGTGGCTGCTCACCGCATGCGTTTGTAGGTCTGTACGCGCCTTTACACCTAGTAACATACTTGTAAAAAATAAAAAAAGTTTTGCAAAATAAGACAGTTTAACCACACAAAAAAACAAATTATTGTTACTATTTATGGCACTCACATAAACAGGTCGTTGCAAATATACTACGTGCCTATTCTTCAGAGTAAAATACTTAAGGTCCTTAGTATGCCCGTTTCTGCACAAGAACCATCCAAAATCTTAAAAAAATCAAAAATTTAATCTACAGTTCGTGACATGAATAAAAATAGCAACATAAAAATGATGCTCTTAAAGCAGTATCAAATCCAAATTAAAGCCAGTAAATCCTTGATCTGAATCATCTCACAAATACAAAATGGGTTTAAATCTTTAATCCTTATCCGGGCAACACATTTTACTTACGTAACCGGGCAACTTGGCTCCGTTGGGCCCAACACTGTTCTTGAATGTACTATTCATATTTACCCATATATTTCTAATATTCTTTTTTGAGTTTTTATTAAATTTAATTTTGAATTGTCTAGATTAAAAAAAAGGTGCTACTATAGTATGCATGCCCTGGAAAAAGATTACGGTGTTGTTACCTTTCATTATTGTGTGAAAACCCTTCTGAGAAAAGATTATGGTAATTAGCAGCTCATGTATAAAGTACCGACAAAAAAAATCTTTGCAGAGTGAATTAAAAACATAAGTCAGAGGAATATTATTATTTTACTTTTATAAATTAATACTTTGGCATATCAATTTACTATTTTAGTTGGGACTAAGCCACAAGATTACCTTATTCCCAACTAGAATAGCAAATTGATATGACAAATTAAATTATTATTAGGTATTAGGTTAAAAAAAACAATAAAAATACAAAAAAAAACAGATTAGTCATTTGTTTTTCTTTTATGCAATACTTACAAACTTTTTTAATTATACCGTAATCGTTACACACTTTTTCACAAATTTGTTTTTGTTTTCTGTCCTTTTTTGTTGGGCACATGTGACACCTTTTCCTTGTTAAAACTGCAGGTTTTTCTAGTTTTTGCTTTTTATTGTGTGGTTTAACTTCCTGTAATCATTTTTTTAATATGTTTCTCATTGTAGTCCCATTGATTTTCTTCTCAAAATTTCAGGCAACACTAGTTGTTCTGCTGTACACCCAACACTAGTTGTTCTTGTGCACCCAAGAGTATTCTCTCTGAATCTCTTCTTGATTTTCATTCTTCGTTGTATTAGAACAATAATAACATTTTTGGACAATTTTTGCATTGTGCGACCGTTCATTTCCACAGCCGAATAAGTACTTTAGTACTAAAATCGTTCAAAAATGGTCGATCGGCTGTTGCTCCTATGTGCCCGCTTTTCCAACCCAACTGTTTAGTAGGCTTGGTGTGCGCACTAACAGCTCAACCCAACTAAATTATCGGCAGATAAAAAGTCTGCAGTCTGCGGGGACTCTAAGTCGCCATAAAACAATCACATTGTATGCAAGTATCATTTCATAGTGAGGGTAATGTTGTCCTCGGAACCAGGCGTTTCTTTTCCAGGTCGCGGAAGATGCTTATTGGCACTCTCACAGACGGCTGTGGACCAAAGAATTTTGTATCTGATGCTCTTCTGGCATATGACGCTGTTATGTTCCGTCAGTCTGTTGAGTTATTCTCGACATTGCCACACTAGCCTAGAGTCCACCTTAGGGTTTGTATACAACGGCTGCTTAACTGTCTGTTCATATATTGATCTACTTCGGTTCAAAAGCTCTCATGTTATTTTAATTTTGCTGCACCCGACTCTTCTGCAGTCATAGACCCGTATGTATACCAGGGAAGAGGGTTTTCTCTGCTCTATTCCTCTCGTAGGAAAATGTCCAATTGGAAAGGTAAATCAGGCCTATATGTGTATGCCATATGATCACAAGGCATCATTTATTCGGTATCTCTAATTTCGTTTATATTGTTACTATGTCTTGATCTAACTGGTACGTTGCTCAGCGTCAGTACGTTGCAGTCTATAATATCCAATTCTCGCCTCCACTCTTATAATTATATGTAAAGTAGGGAGGTCAAGTAAGGCCTCTAAAGTTTTAACTTTGGCTACTATACCACTGATGCATATGTAATTGTTGATTATACCACTATGCTGTACATCCTATATAACATTTCGGATTTTAAATCCCAGATTTTTCCATGAGTGCACCTGGCTACCAATAAGGTAGTCACTGCCCTTTTGTTTATTCGTTCTATCTGCTACTAGAGTATAATAGACCAGCATTACTGTGTCTGATTGACCTTAAGAAAGCGTTCGACAGAGTAAGACTCAAAGATGTAATCTATCTTCTGTATGATAGAGAAGTTCCCAGAAATATTATAAAAATTATCGAAAGCATCTACCAAAACAACAAAATGGAAGTCAGAATAGATGGACAACTTACATAAAGTATAGAAATTGGCAGTGGAATGAGATAAGGTGATTCATTGAGTTCCATGCTCTTCAATTTGATCATGGATGAAGTCATCAAAAGCGTTAAGAAAGGAAAAGGATAAGGAATGGGAAACAAAAAAATAAAAATACTCTGTTACGCACACGACGCAAAATTCATAGCCCAAGACGAAGCTAGTCTGCAAAGATTGCTCCACAGATTTAACGAAAGAGCAAAATAATTTAATATGAAAATCCCATCTTAGAAAACTAAAACAATAGTATTCAGCAAAGAAACAACCAGATGTAAAATAGAAATTGAAGGCATTAGTATTGAACAAGTAATGAAAATAAAATACCTGGAAATTACACTGTCTAGCTATGGAGACCTTAATAAAGAAGTAAGAGATCAAGTACAAAAAGCAAATAGACTGGCAGGATGCCTTAATAACACTATATGGCGAAACAGACACATTAAGACTGAGATGAAGTCAAGAATTTATAAAGCCAATAATGACATCTGTCTCAGAAACAAGACTTGACACAGCCACAACAAAAAGGCTACTGGAAACAGCAGAGATAAGAGTACTGAGAAAAATTACAGGAAATACGCTGAAAAATCGAAAGAGAAGTGAAGACATTAGAAGAAAATGTAACGTACAGTGTATAAATGAATGGACACAAAATAGAAAAAAATCAATGGAATAATCACATAAGCAGAATACATTGAGGAGACCCGTGTCATCAAAATAGCAAGAGATAAGTCACCAATCGGCAGAAGAAGTATCGGACGACCGTGCAGCAGATGGAGTGACAACCTTTCATATTAATCCGCCAATGAACAAGCAGAATTGCTTATAAACAGAAGGAACAAGAAGATTTCTATGTGCTGATTTTAAGTAAGCCTTGTGTTTAATATTATCTTAAGACAATTTACTTTAGATTTTAACATTTGTAATATATATAATTCTTGATTATATTAGTACCTGAACTATATGATTCATAAAACCCTAAACTCTTTTAGTGATTTGCAAATCTCGAGATTAGCCAAAAAATCACAGTTCCTAACTAATCGTCCATCTCTACAGCCGAACTGTGAGAAGTGGAGTGAGTTGATGGTTTAACAAGCTTGTGGACGGTGTGGATCAAATTCAGCTTTCCGCACCTACTTGAATAATAATTAATGAGGATGTTTGTATATATTTGCTAGGCACATAACATCATTTTCAATGCTGTGAAAGTCTGTCTCCTTCTATGCTTTTAAAACTTGTACAAAAATTTATTTAGGAATAATAATACCTAATTCAATATTTATTTCGTGTCTCTCAGTTAATTGGTCACCGCTCTCGATGTAAATTACTGTAGGTTTACTTTTGGAAAAGCTTAAATAAGTATGTGTAATTAAATATTTAGTACATAGAGCCCAAATAAATAAAAAGTACGTAGTATTACGAATACCGTGCAAGTATTATTCCCGAGGTGTCTTTATTCACACTGTATTAACTCTTTAACGAGCAAATAATATTTTCTTATTTTTCCGGATTTTAAAATAAAATCTGGTTTAAATATAATGCCTTTTTATACAAAGTAACAATTTATAAATAAATCACTTATTTCGAAAAGTGCATAAGTTACAAAAAGTAAGTTTTTGGAAAACTAAAAAAAAACTGTTGAACCTTTCACGTAGTTTAATTTTATGTATCAGTAATCGCACACGGTCTACTACACCGGCCATAAAAATGGTCATCTGGATGCATTTTGTTTAAATTAAAATAAAATAATTTATTGTTTGTAGTTTTTTAACATTTATTAATATTATTGACATATTTTGTTTAATTAAAATGTTTATTTACGCAAACTTACAGTAAAACATTAGTTACCAAATAACCGAGAATAAGTAAATTTATTGATATGTGGCAACACCGATCCGGAACCGGTCTCTCTTTGCTAGAAGTTCCGAGTTATTTCAAACATTCTCGGCGGTTTGCATCTCTTCAGTTCTGACCAGTTTTAGTCGAATCAGTCCTTCTGTGCCTGTTAAATTTATTATGAATGTGTATGTTGTAGTTTGCGTGTTAATTGTAGTTCACGGTATTAAAATATCCAAGCAGTAAATATAAATTTATACAAAATCATGGATAAATTTTTAACTGGGCGTAAGGGAGCATTCGATACTAGTTAAGTATCAACAAGTGCACAGGCGAGAGTGGTTCCAAAAATAAAATCAAGAAAATATGTCAAGAATACTTAAATGTTGGGTTTACCTTTACCGAAGTAAATGAAGAAGAAAGACCTCTATGTATCATTTGCTCAAAAATTTTAGCAGCCGACAGCATGAGACCTAATAGACTTGAAAAGACATTTTTGGAAACGCTTCATAGTGAGTACATTAACTAACCCCGAGAATTCTTCGAGTTAACATTAAAATCACGTGTAAAGTAAAAATCATTTAAAAAAACTGAATGTGAATGAAAAAGCTTTAAATCATGAATGTGTTGCTTGTGTGAGTCCATTTCAAAAGGTGAAAGAAATAATAAGTTAGACTTACTCACAATCAATTTAATTTAACTAATCGGACGACCGGTTTCGCTTTCTATAATATGCAAAGCATTTTCAGGTCACGATACAAAGTTAAAATGCTGAAAACAATAATCCCATATTAGGGTGTTGTCTAATAAAGATAAAAAACATAGGTAGGTGATATAAATTATATAAATTACAGTAATTATGCCAATATTACATGTCTGTGGTTTTATAAATGAATAAAATAATAATAATAAAATGTTTAAGCAGACAAGGTAAGACCCACAAATTGGTAACATCGTCTATTAAACTGTAATGAATCAATAAATAAATAAACCACTAAATAAACATTACTTACATGCCGGTACTCTATTAATCGATGGTTGAAAGAACATGGTTTAAACTATCTTGGATTGTTGATTGGAGAACTCAGGTTAACTATTGTAATTAACCTCCAATTAACTCTCCAATCAACAATCCAAGATAGTTTGAACCATGTTCTTTCAACCATCGATTAATAGAGTACCGGCATGTAAGTAATGTTTATTTAGTGGTTTATTTATTTATTGATTCATTACAGTTTAATAGACGATGTTACCAATTTGTGGGTCTTACCTTGTCTGCTTAAACATTTTATTATTATTATTTTATTCATTTATAAAACCACAGACATGTAATATTGGCATAATTACTGTAATTTATATAATTTATATCACCTACCTATGTTTTTTATCTTTATTAGACAACACCCTAATATGGGATTATTGTTTTCAGCATTTTAACTTTGTATCGTGACCTGAAGATGCTTTGCATATTATAGAAAGCGAAACCGGTCGTCCGATTAGTTAAATTAAATTGATTGTGAGTAAGTCTAACTTATTATTTCTTTCACCTTTTGAAAAAGCTTTACTTACCTCTTATAAAGTCTCATATCAAATCGTCTTCTTCTTCAAGTGCTATCTCAGCGGCGGAGGTCGGCAATCATCATAGCTATTCGGACTATTATGACGGCTGCTCTAAAAAGTTCATTAGTTGTACATCTGTACGACTCTCTCATGTAGCGCAGCCATGACATTCTACGCCTCCCTATGCTTCTCTTTCCTTGGATCTTTCCCTACATAATCAGTTGGAGCATGGTGTATTTCTCTCCACGTGTAATATGTCCAAGATATTCCAATTTTCTTGTTTTAATTGTATTAAAAAATTGTATTCCTTTATTCATCCTTGTCTTTGTTTGCTTTCAGAATTCTTCTATACACCCACAGCTCGAATGATTCCAGTTTTTTCATTGTTGTCGCATTTAAGGTCCAAGATTACATTCCAACAAACATGGCACCTCACCAACCTAACTCTTAGTTCCAATTTTAAATCCCTTATACGTAACACTCTTCTCATTTTGTTGAAATTTGCTCTAGCTTTTTCTATTCTAATTTTGATCTGCTGAATGTAATCATTCGTGGAGTTAATCATTGTTCTCAGATATGCATATTTATCCACTTATTCTACGTTGGTTTCGTTTATTAGAAGATTCTCGTTATTTGTTTCAGTTTTTGATATTCTCATAAATTTCATCTTCTTCTTTTCCATACTCTATTTTGGTCACAGTTTCTGAAGATCTTCAATATTTTCGGCTAAGATCACAGTGTCATTTTCAGATTTTCAGATTTTCACATAATAAGTTAATTTATATAATAAGATATTATTAAGATATTATTTATACCTATAATAAGTACTTAAATATTTAAGTTGTCCCTCATTTCATAACTTGTTCTAATAGTAATCATGGGAGAAACTTAAAATTTGCAAAATAAATATTTATTTAAAATTGTTTAAACACATTACTCGGTTAAATACAACATTTGTATAATCTATGTAACCTGGTGACACAAATTAAAAAAAAAAACAATTTTATTTGATTAGAATCGGAGATATTGCGACTTTTATAAATTTGAATTTATGAAACTTCTTTAAAATTTTAGAGCTAATTCATGATGTGATATTGTCCCTACTATCAAAAGTCTCTTTTCAAAAAATCGACTTTTGAACATATTCTTGCAATAATTAAACAACAAATTAAAAAGAATAACTTTTAAAACTCATTTTTAGGGATTTTCTATGCTTTTTTGTTAAAATTGTGTCACTTTCCTATATAATTTACAGGTCTTACTTTTGTATTTAACCCTAGAATACGGGTCATTCGTAAACTCTACGACGCTCCTAAAGCCTCGGGCTTCTTCGCCTACTCTCATTTATTGTAACAATTTCCAGAATTGAGTACCTTCCACATTAGTATTAAGCTTAATAGTGGAACAAATGGTTCTGCACGTCGCTTTTTATACCGCTGATGGTATAAATGAACCTCCCGCTATTCCCAGTAGCAATAGTGCATTGATTATTGATCAGTGTAGTAGTGTCTGGGGGCTTGGGAGACTAAGATCTCAAAACCGCTGATGAAGACATCAGAGAGAATGTCAAAAGCTCGGCGAAGTGGTAATCGACGTGGTTCAAACCGGAAGCCTATTGATTTTAATATTAATTCTTGTAATAGTATTATTCTTAAGTTTAGGTTTAACATATATATATATATATATATATATATATATATATATATATATATATATATATAAGAAATACTGGATATTATTGACTGTCGATATAAATAAACAACACAGTTTATTAGGGCTGCAGTCAGTAGGTTTGGTTAGGTTAGGTAGTTATATATATATATATATATATATATATATATATATATATATATATATATATATATATATATATATATATATATATTTATATATATGTATATATATATATATATATAGACTTTATATTGGATGGATATATATTCAATAATTCAATAAAAAGTAGTACTAAAAATAATTAAATAGTTTCTTTTTCGGATGCGAATCTTTTATTTAATTCCTGCAGGTCCTGTTTCCTAAAATAAAATCTGAACAATAGCGAGAGTTTCCTATTAGAAAAAGAAAATTTTTATGTAATGTACGAAATAATAGTAACTAGCGACTGGAAAATGCACAATTTCTTTAGATACTCCAATGCAGCGAAAGTATCTTCGAAATGGAAAACAACGTCACGTCGAATCTTCCGAACAGTAATTTCATTAGATTTTATGGAATTTCTATTAATGTAATGACACCCTGTAGTAAAATAAAATAGTGTGGTGTAATAAAAACGCTGAAATTTAATCAAAAAGGATATATATATATTTATAATATATGATATAGAGTGAATCAAAAAAGAAATAAATTGGCGATCCCTCGCAAATCCAGAAATCTCAACGCGTAATTGTTTACTGCATATCACGAATTTGCGATTGTTTTAGTTTATCGCTAGACACTCGAAAGTAAAAATTGCTCGCGTAACAAAAAAAATCCCTTTTTTTTGTTACCTCTAAAATAAGTGACCTCTGAGAGATTAATATAAGTGTAGATATTTATTAAATCCCTCATAACCTGTACTTGAGGTTTTGACCGTTCGGAAAAGCTGATACCTTACTTTAGCGATACTCTCAAACTGGTTGCAAATTAATGATACCGTAAAATAAAGTGATATTTATCCAAAGGAGCGAAATTAATAACTGCGAATGATTCTGAATATTTTAATTTTCCTTGGAATCTAAGAAGCTAAACAAATCGTTAACAACATCCCTTTAGTTAGTAAACGCTTGCGTGAAACCTGTGATTATTTAATTGAAATAAGTGTATAATTTTTTATGGAAAAAAGCTTGTTTTAATTATGGCTATATTTTTAAAAAGTTTCTTTAGAAAGGGTGGACAATGCCCTTCAGATAGTTCTTGAGAAAGGGTGGTTCTTACGTCACGCTGCCGAAGAATATAAAATTCCCTATGGATCCCTTAATAACCGCTATAATGAGAAATTTTATACTTGTTAAACACTACCTTTCAGCACATGGACAAAAAAACAAAAACAGCCGGACAAAAACAGCGATATAAAACGAATTATTGTTTCCTCCTTTGCAGCCACGGGAATTTATCCTTTCTGTCCCGAGAAAGTTTTAATGAGTTATCTAGAAAAGATGAAAAAATAGAGGGCCAAATCGACAATCTTTTGGTACATTCCCTAAAGAAGAAAAGATATTTAGCTGCACTATCCAGGCGAAATATTAAGCAAACCAAACGAAATGTCGAGCCAGGTAAACGATTGTAGCTCAGCAATCTAATAAAACTGAAAGCAACAGTGTGATAATGAAACAGAAAGTAAAACGTCTAACTTGGATGAGTCTTACAATAATTATGGCGTTAAATATTTTGCCCATAACAAGGATGACATCAAAGAAGGAGTTTTTCTGTTTGCAAAGGTATTGGGAGAAAGAAGGAGGAAGGAGTAATATCAATATGGAAATTTCAAAAAGCCAATGAAAAGGACCTAGCCGTTGTAGGATATACATCTACGGATGAAGTAAATAAGACCTTCAAACTGATCAAACATGATGATAAATTTTCGGTTGAAGTGAGTAATATTATTGCCATTTTGCCCTATCCTGAATTCCTTAATTCAACAGAAACAGTTTGTATGTTTAAAAAACGGGTTAATTTAATGGAGATGTAGAATATTACTTTAAATTTATTATATATATATATATATATATATATATATATATATATATATATATATATATAAATATATGTATATATATATCGAGAAAAGGAGTACGACCGCCAATTAAATATAAACTAAGAAACACTCGAAGAGTGGTGGGTTTTTTTACTTTGTGCTGATTGTGACTCATGCTACATCGGGCAGACAGGTAGATCACTGAGAGGGCGTCTTACGACACACCGCAGTGATATCAACTTATCTAAGCATACTTGTGCTCTTGCCCAGCATGCTATTAACACTAAACACAAAGTGGACTTTAATGAAGTTAAGATTCTTGGCAATGAACGCAATCTCGTTAAAAGACAGTTTTTGGAAATGTGTTCAATACTTAAACACACCCTAACGCTCTTAATAAGAGAACGGACATTAGTAACTTGAACTAAATTTATCATGCATTAATATTGCAGAATTAGGCTCACTATGTTGTTTACTTTAAAAATTGTCCCCCAAGGTGTAGTTTCTATCATATTTTCATATTAAATAATTTCAAATAAAATAAAATAGTTCCTTACTTTACTTACTTAGATTTATTCAACTTACATTTTATTGATTATTTTGTCAATGTTACTTTTACATAATATTTAAATAATTGTTTCTGCTCAAATAATTTAATAAAATTTTATAACAAAATAGATTCATAGAATCTATATTATTCCCAGTTCCATATTTATGAACCTTGGACTGATGGAGGTTGAATCAATCTTCACCTGTTGCTGGCTATTCTGCCACAACATTAACTTTTTAAAAAATGCCTTGTTGTTCTGTCACATTTTGACCTCAAGGCCACTGTCTTTTCTCGTTTGGCGTGATACCTAAATTTCTGGTCGCATTTGACAGACAGCGACTGAGAAGCTTAAGAGTGGTAACTTTATATATATTTTTTTTTAAATATCTATAGTTCAATTTTAATAATGTTACCTAAAGTTAAAATCAAATTTAAATAATAATATGCTGTTGGAAGTGCATGATATGATCTTTTTGGTTCTCTGTAAATTAATGTTTTTTACTTAAGTTTTTTCACATATTTTTTATATACATGTACCATTACCACATGTCTTTTGCTGTGCTAAGTTGAGTTAATTTGTAAACTGTATTCAGTTCAATTAATTGTCTATACAACATAATATTTAATGTCCATTATCATAAGCTACTTTACACATTTCATATCTTTGACTGCTACATATCTTTTTAAGGTAACCCACTTATAATAACTTTTCCATGGATGTTTGGTTTTTCATATTGTTCTTTTTAGATGAACTGATGATGCTTCTTGGTTAAGAAGCAAAACGTCTTCAATAAATAGATGAAGTAGCCACCATCTTTGTCTTTTATTTCTCCACTTTGACCGAAAAACCCACCACTTTTCGAGTATTCCTTAGTTTATATATGTATATATTTCTGGTCTTCTGGTATCTGGTCTTGTATACAGAGTTTACAGCAGATATTGCTTCGCTAACTGTTGGTAACTGTAAATCGTGGTGTAATCTGTGGTTCGTAATATACCAAGAGGTATTACATTACAGATCTGGCGCACAGTACTTTCGATTGGAATCGTTGAAGTTTTTGTATGTTGGTATTACTTCGTGTACCCCAGATTTGTGTTGCATATTGCCATGCCGGTTTTAAAATACATTTATATATCAGAAGTTTGTTCTCCAGGCTAAGATTTGATTGTCGACTCATATACCAATACAATTTCCTGTAGATTAAGCTGAGTTAAAGGCATTTCTTCCAGATGTGGATGCCCCAATTAAGTTTGCTATGCAAATAGATTTCTAAGTATTTAACGACGGTATTAACTGGTAGTGGAGTGTTGTTTATAGAAACTGGTGGCGCGACACCTTTTTTTAAAGTAAAGGTTATTTGTGTTGATAATAAACTGTTAACTTGGACTTGCCACAGTTTAAGCCAGCTCTCTAGTTTAAGTAGGTGATTTTGTAATACCTGAGATGTTTCAGTTACGGTAGAATTTGAAGCCATGATATCTGTGCCATCGGCATATGTAGCGCTTGTTGTATTGGTCGTCGTTGGGAGATATGATATGTATATTAAGTAGAGGGTGGGTACTAGTATGCTTCCTTGTGGAATTTCGGAAAAAATTGGAAACAGCTTAGTAATTTCCCTACCTCTTTTGACTTGAAAGAATCGATCTGTCAGGTAGGATCTTAAAAATGAACTTATGGGATAAGGAAATATGGATTTAATTTTGAAGAAGACCTACATGCTAAACTTTGTCGAATGCTTGGAAGACATCTAGAAACACAGCAGTACAGTAATTTTTTTGTTCGAGCGAATTTCTGATAGTCTTTACCACCCTATGAATTTGTTCGATAGTACCATGTTGTTTCCTAAACCCAAACTGATAATTCGGTAAAACATTACTTTCATACAAAATAAGCTCCAGCCTTCTGAGAAAAAGCCGTTCAAATACTTTGGATATAATAGGCAACAAGCTATTTGGGCGATATGAAGATACTTCCGTGTGATCCTTATTAGGTTTTGGAATAAAAACAATTTGAGCAACTTTCCATTGGAGTGGAAAATAACCTTTTTTAAATATTGAATTAAATATATAAGTTAAACTTATGCCTTCGTTGGGTAGATTTTTTAGTACTAAACTAGATATTAAGTCATATCCAGGTGACTTTTTAATTTCCAGATTATCAATTATTTCTTTAATTTCAGATTTACGACTTAATGGGTAGCTTGCTCTTCTTCAACTGAGACTTCCCTGTGATGCGGTTGAAATACCTCGCATAGATGATTTGCAAAAGTATATGCTTTATCTATATCAGTTTTAACCCAAGTGCCATTTTGTTTCCTGATTGGCATATTCATTTGTTCGTTGTGTCTAAGTTTTTTTGTTAGTTTCCACAGCGAATAGTTTGTATCATCTGCAGGTGAGAGGTTCATTAAATATTTGTTGATTCCATTGTCTTTATGTTGGATCAGTTTTCTTTTGAGTAGTCTACAAGCTCTATTAAGATTTGGTTTATCTTCTAGATGCTTAGTGAGCTACCACCTCTTCCGCAGTCTTCTTTTTTCTAATACGAGTGTATTTTTAAGTGCAGGGTAGGACTCGGAGTTGTGTTTGCAATTAATTTCTGGGGTGGACGTCCAAGCAGCTTGCTGAATAACTGTAGTTTAGTGAGCAACTGCATTTCTATGTCGATATCACTTTTAAAAGGCAAGTTTAGGTTAATGGATGTTTTTATTTCTTCTCTATATCTGTTCCAGTTTGATCTTTTATTAGAGAGTGTTAAAGCTTAGAGAAGTTATGAATTTGGCTTTGTAGATCTATGAAGAAAGGGGAATGATCTGATGAGAGGTCAAATGTAGGAGAAATTTGGAGGTAGGTATGTGATATTCCTTTTACTATAGCGAAATTAATAAGATCAGGAATTTTTTGTCTATCAGTAGGCCAATACGTAGGTTCTCCAGTAGAGAAAGGAATTAAATGATTATTATTAATACTTTTTAATAATTCTCGTCCACGTGAGGTTATGATTCTGGAACTCCATTTATGATGTTTGGCATTATAATCTCCAGCAGTAATGAAACGGTGTCCAAGCATCTTAAAGTATTCAGTAAAATGATCAGCTTTAATTATTTTATTCGGTGGGCAGTAAACAGCAGATAGAATAATCGGGCCTTGTGAATCTTCGACCGACACTGAGGTGGCTTGGATGTTAACTTTACTTATTTTATTTGTTTCATGATGGTTAATGTTATTTTTTATAATAATTGCCGTACCTCCGTGGGCTTTACCTAATGGGTGTTGAGTTACATAGGTTGAATATTTGGGAATATAGAAATGGCTCTTATTAGTCATGTGTGCTTCGGAAATAAACATAATATCTAGATTATAAGAGTAAATAAATGTTTTAACTTCGTGGAAATGAGTGGTTAAGCCATTGGCATTCCAACAGCACATCTTTAGTTTAGTGTTGAAAGTTAAGCTTAGATATCAGAGACATTATGAGATTAAACATCTTATTCATTCTTTCCATTAACTTATGTACTAGTAGTTCTAGATTATTTTGTATTATGTTAAGGAGTTGTTGTTTCTATTACATGAGAAGTCTCATCTATGGTAGATGTATTTCTATCAACTCTTCCTGCAACAATTTTCGTATAACTGATAGTTGGTTGAGTGATTGAAGGATGTACTGCACGAGGTGGTTGACTTGCGTTTTTTTCTCAAAATGTTGGAAATTTTTTTTCTGCAGCTCTTTGTATACTAAACATCCCATATAGCTGGCAGGATGATTTTCTAGACAATGTCCACATTGAACATCTTTTATATTCTTTTGTTGTGGATATGAGATGATTAGGTGATCGCCCACGCATTTTACACAGCGCGGACTACTGTGACAATAATTGTGTGTGTGGCCAAAATGTTGACATCTTTGACATTGGGGTAGTTCCCTTTGCGGATGCGGTGGCTCAACTGTGACAATAGAGTTGAGTAATTTTGTAATATCATATATATCTTTATTGTTACTTTGAATAGTAAGTTCTATATTAAATAGTGGCAGATCTTTCTTTGTGCCTCTTTGCTTAATGTTGGAGATGTTCAGTGCTTTATATCCGTGCACTAGCAATGCTTTTTTAATGTCATCTGGATCTGTTGAAGAATGTAAATTACGTATAACAAATCGGAATCCTCGGTTTTGTTTTAGTTGGTATGTACGGTACTGAGTATTTTTTTCTGCTAAAAATTTTACAATTAATGAATAGTTTTTGGATGAGTCAGCTTGAACTATAATTTGGTTGTTAGCAAGACATTTTAAAGTATATTTACCTAGAGTTATCTGCTGTAGTAATTCCTGTAATGGTTTAATACACTCGACATTTTGTATAAATATAGGTGGTGCCTGTTCATATTTTTTTGCTTCCAGCATTTCAACGTCTTCAGTAGGTTTATCATTTTCAAATGCCTCGTATCTGTTTGATGTAAGCACAGTTTTACTTAGCCAATAATCTTTGAGTGTAGCTTGTTTGGTGTTTTTCAATTCAGGACTATCATCATTGTGTTGACGTTTCTTGTGGTGGACTGATATCCATTCACTATCACGTTTTACCTCATCTGCATCTGAGGGATTTTATTGTGGTTTCTCTATTTGAAAGTTTGTATATAGATCGTTGTTGCGTGTTTTAAATTTTTTCTGCTGTTCATCTAGAGAGTTGTAACTGTCTTTTCGATTTCTTTTAGGTGGAGGAGTCCAGGCTAGGCACGATTTTCTAATGGCTGGATTTATGTCCTCAATGCATTGATAACTAGTTGGTTCTTGGTTATCTAGTTGGTGCTTCATAGTTTTCCAGTAATTACAACTAGAAATTAGTAAGACATTCCGGCATATTTTGTTAATATACCGGACTATTTTATTTATATTTATGTTAATAAATGTAGTAATTAAATTTGTATTAGTTCCTTGTTGGATAATTATAATAACATTGAACACAAACACTTTTTTCGGTTATTGTTTTTAAGTTTCTTGATAACGAATAGCCTATACTAATTATAGGTACTAATTATAAAAAGATAAGATAATTATCCACAAGTATTTCTTCGATGTTTGTTTCCAACTCGAAGATTCGAACGAGACTGAAAAGTTATGAGTACTAAAAGTTACGCTAAATCTGCGATTTCTCAACTTAAAATTTTTATTAACTTTTAAACTATAAATTATTTATATAAAACATATTATTTAGTATGTTTGTTGTATTTTTAGCCGTACTTTACGATGGAACTAGTTGTAAAGTAAAATATTCAAATTTGAAAATTTATTTATAAAAAAAATGTTTATCAAAATTGGTACCACTTATTGAGAAGGGGGACCTACATATTCGTATTCAGCGAAAAATGTTATATAAGATAGAATAGTTTTCAACTATCCACCCTTCAATGCATACAGATATGTACCCAGCTACCGGACTAAAAAGTTTACCAAACTAAATCTACATATCTGATCACATTTAAAAATTAAAAATTGTTCTGTTACTTTTATTCGAGCTTCCTTTGCCAGTTGTGTCCCAGCATTGCTACATATTGTCTTTCTAAAAATATCGATATAATTGACAAATCGGACTTTTTCAATGTAGGTCCAAGATCGTGTTTGTTGTACTAAGTCAATATTGGTAAACCATTTCATTTCAAAAAACAACAATATTGGATTAATATGGTTTTATGTTCGCTGTATATATTCGTCTATATTAGTTTACTTTCAAACATAAATATTTTCTACAAGCGAATTTTACATCAGAATTTATACAACAGATTGATGAAAATTGAAAATATAATTTTTATAAACGGAATGTTTAATATATTTTAACTACAGTTAATAATAGCTTCATTATTAGTTGTCAGTAGTCTCTAAAATATAGAAAATAAATACGATAACTTCAATACAAAAAACTGGCTAGTACTAATATTTTGTTTTGTTTTATTTCATCCTGTTTACTGGCTATTTTAGATGATAAAGAAATAATAATTATCATTAGCACTAAGTATAGCGCATTATTAGCCAAAGCTTTCTTAATAAAAATATCCCATCACACGATTGTAGCAATTTTTTACATCCTTAAAATTCGTTGAATTTTGAATTCTTCGAAATTTAAGTCGACTTGCAAGTTGTCCAGATACCTAAGTTTTGGTTTACTTTTATAACATCGTCCCACTGGTTCTCTTCAGCCGAAAACTTTTCTCACTGCCGCTTCATTCTCCCTTCTAAATACATGCCCAATCCATCTGAGGCGTGCTTATCAAATGAACTTCACAACGTAAGCTTTTATATAACTCAAAGTTTCGCCACAGCATGTTCTTTTAGTTCTGCGTATAATCTTCTTAAAATATTTCCCTCGAAACGAGCTCCAGGTGGTATCAACGTGATGCCTCAGTAAACCGTACTCTTGGGACAGTGCGACATCACTCTAATGCCACACTAAAGTTTACTGTTTCCAGAGCCAGATTGAACAGTATACAGGAGAGAGGGTCTCCCTGGCGCAGCCCGTTATTTGTTTTAAAAGGTTCAGATAGTTTCTCCTGAATTCGTACTCTACATTCAAATTTTCAAGAGTTATTTTAGTTAAATTTACCAACTGATTTAGTATTCCTAGTTCTTTCACTGCTCTAAACATTTCTCTTTTATTTACAGAGTTGTAGGCTGCTTTGTAGTCTATAAATATGTGAGTAGTATAAATGCCATATTCCAGTGTTTTTTCAAAAATTTGTTGAGTTCCAATCTGATGAATTGTCGATTTACCACCTCTAAAACTAGCCTAGTGTTTTTCTACTATCCGTTCTGCATATGGTGCCATACGATTACATAGTACTGTGGAATGAGAGTCCTTCTATCCCCATATTTTTCATATTGACATAGTAAACCACATATCTGTTTTTTTCCTTCTCAATTTAGTTTGTGTAACTTGTATATGTTTCATATGAGCATTCATCAAGGCACTATAAAAAATATTGAGAGATCAATAAAAGATTTTTAATCATTGTATTCAACAATAATTTTAAACTTTTCAATTTCTTTGCCTACAAAGAACCTTGATCCCTTGATCTCTGTGCTATACGGCCAACAAGCAAGTTATACAGCTAAGCAGTGTGACTTCTTATTGTTCTGTATTCACTGCAATATTTGGCGTTTGTATTGTTAGGGATAGCACAAAAGGTGGAGAATAACCATTGTTTCGGTATGTGTCCTGTCTTGTATACTGAGTTAAATAAGTCTACTATAATATCTAAGGTTTTATCATTTATGCATTTTAAGGTTTCTATACGGATTTGGTCTGGGCCTACTGCTTTACCATTTTTGCTGTTTTTTAATGCCATTTTAATTTCCTCTTTTAATATCCTTAAAACCATATCCTCTTCTACTTCTATCTCCATCTGTTCTGTTTAATTGTCCACAGCTGTCTCTTATAAAATGCAACAGATGATTTTAAATTTGGTGTTGTTACTAAGTGTATGTCTTTAAATATGGAACAGGTCTGGCAGTTTATGTATCTTTCCTTTTTTCATCATTTTCATCATCAAGCTTGATCAGCTTCCACTTGGTGGGATTTGTGGTCTGAAGAGAGGTTTTCTTTCTGGTCATCTATACAAATTTTTAATTGCATTATAAATTTATCGCAGGTAAAACATATATCAAGTTTTAGCTTTTTAAATCCGAGGTTAAGCTTTTTAAATTCCTGTGGATAAATTTTGATAGATCTGTGCGCAGGTGTGGACTGTTTGAACAATTCGTACATTTTTTGTAAGGTTATGTGAGATGGTAAGTAGTTCTTCTAAGTTTGCTTTCGTGAATAGTGACTTTCTTATAGTGGAAATGAAAGAATGATTTTTTATTTCTATTCGTTTTTCTTCACTAATTTTCATTTTTGGTATAGTCTTTTCTCTTTTATCTTCTACATCAGTACCTGCGATCGTAGATTGTATATTACTGGCGATAGTTAAAATAAAGTTTTTCTTTCGTCGAAACGTTAAGAAAAAACCACGACAGATATCGTTGTGGGCCTCATGATGTGAAGCAGTTTCTTTCACTTGAATAAGAGATGCCATGTATGTTGTTCTCTTTGAGTACGAACAATAACCACAATATTTATCAGAACACCTTTTTAACTCATTTGCATTAAAGCGATCTTTACATTTCATTCGACATGAGCTTAATACTTTGGCTTCGCGTGAACGTATTGGTTTTCCTTGTAACGTAAGGTAAGCTTTTCCTAAATTTTGTTGTAATTTCTTCTCAGCTTTGCGTTTCCTTGTCCTTTGTTTTTATATAGAAGTTAGTTTTATCTAAGACGCTGTTTCTTGTGTATTTTTTGTTTGCAATGTTTGTAGGATAAGAAACGTGAGAAACGCAATGTAATAATATTAACGAAAACATTGAAAGTAATAAGAAACGTGAGAAACGCAATGTAATCAATACACAAATTACAAATTCAATTAATCATTTACATAATATCCTTTTTTCATAACTTCGTCAGTCTTTTCGCTAGTTAGCAATTTCACTGATAACTGTACCCAATCAGTTAAGTTAAACGTTTGCTTAGGTATACGCCGGTCTAAACCAGATAAAACGACTTGATTGGTTAAACTCTAAAATGGATAAAATTGTAAGTATGAAAAAGATGACTATTTGATAGAGAACCACAGGTATAACATTTGACTTGTCTTTTTTATTCCAGCGGTAGATAATTTTTTTAGGTGATTTTAATAAATACAAATATTTTCTCAAAAATTAACGTGTCTACTTATGTCCGCCGACCACACAAATGTCAATACTCTTTCATACGTCAACCACTGTCATTTTCTTTAGTCTTAACTTATTTTCTGCGCATCAAATACATACTCGTTTTGTGCACTGAAGGCATATCGGTTTTTTGCAATTTCTACAAAGATATTTAGTCATTCGTTTCGAGCATATTTTTCTTTTTTTTTTCAAGATGTCGCCATCTACAAGATCTTACGAAATTATTTCTTGACAACCTTATACCCGACGTTACAAATTTTATTTCTCTCGGAAAATGATTCATGGTTTCCCGTCTTCGCATATAATGTGGTTCTACTAACTGTTTTGTCAATTGTTTTAGAAAATTAGATTTTTCCGATATTGTAAGATTGTCTTTGTGTGCCTGATGAACTATGTATACACTGCTGCAAGATATATCTACAATTCTAAAAAATATTCTCATTGGCCATCTTTGGGTATGACGTCTGCAAGTACTTTTTGAACATTTCTCATCTAGTGAGTCGACTCTTCCTTTGATCGTTATGTGGAACAATACAATTTCTGGCTTGTTTGTTTGTGAATCAGTGTCTTTACAATAATGCAAAGGATATAAGAATTGCAGCTTTTTCTTTTTTTTTTCCTGCATATGACAGCAGTGTCGTCTGTTTAGTAAAACCATATTGGGTGGTTTCTATCTCCCTCTTTCTATTTGGTAGAAAAGGAGAAGGAATTTCCGTTTTATTATTTTTTCGTGGTTCCCACGTAAATCAAATCATTGTTCCTTAAAAGTTGCACTAACTCAATCAATGAAAACCATTATCTGCGGTGACATTTCGGTTTGATTTGAACAATGGACGAAAAAGTCGCAAAAGAAATTGTTTTATAATGTGAAAGTTTTTTTCATCTTCTGATAGTTCACGCCCATCAGAGTCCTTTCAATAATATATATATATATATATATATATATATATATATATATATATATATATATATATAACTATTAAACAAATACAAATACCAGTTCCTGGCTTTGCGGTCATATTTGTCGGGTTTGTTCGGCATAAACATTTTAAAATTACATCTGCCCCGAAAACTAACTAGCATCTCATCAACACATACATTCTGTCCAACTGAATATACGTTTTGACAATTTAATACAAACTTGTTAAATATTTCTGATATTGAAGCAGTTGGATCAGTTTGTTGACGCTGTTTTTGGTCGTTGGGATTATAAAAACGAAGTCATGCTAACAGGACCGCAAACCGATCTTTACTCATAACACACCGAAAAATGTCCATTCCGGTATCGTACGTAGAAAAAATGGTGCGAATACACTCATGATTTGAGTTCAAAATGGCAGTATAAATTAGCATACCCAAAAATGCTTTCGTTTCAAGCATTGTTCAAATGCGTTGGTCCAGTATATGATTTGCTCAATCATCAATGTAGAAAACAGTAAATTACAAACATCGAAAGGGGATGACTTTAGACCAGGAATTTGTATAACTATATTATGTTTAAAAGTTCTCCTTCGTATAGGTACAACTTCTTGTGCCGCTCATTTAATGCCTTCTTGTGCCGCCCATCGATTAGATGAGTAATATTACTCAATATTTTCATCTTCGTCACCCTCTTCCGATATTTCCGATGCTGTATCGTGCCCATTTTCGATAGCACCATCGTATTCCGCATTCTCTATTTCACTTCCACTACTATCACATTCTTCATACTATTTCGTAACTGTTTTTTCATAATTATCATCCATAGAATCCATACTTTTTAAAGAAGGTGCTTTATTACTCATTTTGACCGCTTTTTGACTATCACAACGTAACAGTTAACTAATAAGCCACGTCTAATAATAGTTACTTTTATACTGTATCGTCTGACAGATTAAGCCTAACTTTTATTGTCTGATAATTTCGGTTCAGAGATCCATTTTGAATATTTGGTAAATACGTTTATTTTAATACCATTTGACAGTATAGTAATGGAAAACTAAATATTTTATTAATTACGGTTGGTATTACAGTTTTAAAAACAACGTGTTCTGGTAGACTACGCGACAGTACACAAGGTTTAATATAACTGACTGTTGACTAAGTCCTATATATTCTTAGTACTACTTTTAATGAAATTTTTTGTTTTTTTTTGGTTGTATATATTAGCTTATATTATCTATTTCAGCCTTTAATTTCTTGTGAGCCTGATGATGCTGTATAACTTGTAAACAGCACTTGTTTAACAGAACTTGTTTAATAAAAGTCTACAACCTAACATACTTAGATTGTGAGTATAAGACCCTAGTCTCTAACATTCCTGAATGTGCGTTCACACCAGCAACTTTTCATCATTAAAAAAAAAAATTGAGTTCTGGGAGGTTATTTTGATATTTATATTATATTTATTATTTTTGTTATATTTGTTTTTATTAAATTAATAATAAAAGTAACCCTATATTTTCAATATTTTATAATACTTTAAAATTTCTACTATCCCGATTATACGATAAGAGCTTGCGAAAATGACGGCAAACCTCAAATTAAACTAATAATAAATGACGTATGACATACTGACTAGAAAAACACCAATATTGAAAATATATAAAACTATTTTCCTAAATTTGTATATAAAGGATAACCGTTATAAAATTTAGTATTCAGGTGTGTAAGAAATCCTTCAGAAACATTAAAGTAATACGATAAGTCGTGTATAGCTGGCGATAAAGTAAAATCCGTCGAGTAACCACCCTTCTCCGGAATTCACATAGATTGTCAATTTTCCATTTCAGAAAAGGTCTAGTGAATAGTGTAATGTATTTTAGATACGTGTGGCAGGAAATGTATTAGCCGACAGAGCTAAAATCTTCTGTTAACACGAAAAGGAAGTGTTCAAACATCTTGAAATCGCTGTAGCGATTCTTAACACCGTTCTACTTTTTCGGACAAGGAAATTTGAGATAAACGGTTTTTGTGGATACGGTTAATGTACAGTTGGTTTAAATATTATTTTATTTACGAAATTTAAAGAATATAAAATATTCAGTATCTCAGAGAGTCAATATCTTGATAATGGTCTATAAAATAATTATTGTTTATGACTTGATATATGATTGTAAATAAATACATCATATGATTGTAAATAAGAAAAAAATCATAAAGTATTATCAATTAAAAAAAAAAATTTTTCTGTACAAAATTGCGTATGTATCCCCTCCTTGAGAAAATTAATAAATTAGATAAGATCTGAAGAAGCTGATCTCTAAAAGTCTCTATCTCGAGCATTCTGGGGTAATTAATAACAAGTGGGTATATCAGGCTTGTTATATAGGCTTGTTATTTTCTGGCCCGTATACTCAGATGATGTTCAGATCTTCCTTCTCTATTCTTAATATTGTTCTTAAGCTATTTTCTTGTGGCATTTTAAATTAATTACCATTTAAATGGGAATAAGCCACAATTAAAGGTTAAAATACGTTTATTGACGTTTCAATTTCCACTTCGGAAATCGTTCTCAAAATACAAACATTAGTAAATTAAACAAATTTTGTTTTTTGTTACTTAGTGAAAAATTCTTCTAATAATTTAATTTTATCTGACTCATCTATATTGACAATTCAGACATACCTTATACATCTTAAAGTAGATGACTTTAAAATGATATTGCCAATGTTTTTGAGTTGCGTTCCTGGGACGACTTTACTTATAAGATAGTTCATTCGATTACATGAAATCAACTTTAACTTGAGAATATCCGTCAGAAAAGATCATAACATGTAATTTGTCTTTAAAAAGACAAATACATGCCATGATGACAGTAAAATTCTCCTGTTAGTGATTCCATAGTAAATTCCATAGTTGTTGGACACATTCCTAAATGATATAAACGATAAAGAAGAGACAATAACATTTACCATGGAAAAGGAATATAATAACACATTACCTTTTCTGGATGTTTTAATCTCTAAGAACGATACTGGATACGAAACTTAGGTGTATAGAAAACCAACACACACCAACAGATATTTAAATTTCAAATCAAATCACAATATTAATATTAAAAAGGGAATTATTAAATCCTTATACGATAGAGCCAAAATTACTTGTTCTAACGAAAATTCGTTCTTGGAGGAAAAACATTTGTTAACATCTGTTTTATTAAAAAATGATTATCCTTTATCGTTTATAAATAAGGAATTTTCAACAATCGATCGAATAGAACAAAACAACTTAGAACGAGATCCTACAGCATATGCAAGGAATAATACGAGGAAAATAACAATACCATACATAAAAGGATTATCGGAAAAGCTTAAAAGGATAGGAAATAAATTTAACATTTCAACAACATTCAAAACAACAAATACTTTGAGATCTATTTTGTCCAAAACCAAACCTAACAATGAACAAGAAAGGACAAAGAATTGCATTTATAAAATACCTTGTGAATGCGATCAGTTTTATTTAGGTGAAACATCAAGACCATTAAATGTTAGAATAAGTGAACATCAATCCTATATTAAAAATAGAGAATTTGATAGATCTCAAATATGTAAACACGCATGGGATAATGAACATAGGGTTCAATGGAATGATTCAAATATAGTCCTAAAAGAAACGGATGGTAAAAAGAGAAAAATCAAAGAAGCGGCTCTAATTATGCTAAATGAGACCAATTGTGTCGCGAATTCCTCGGCAGAATGTAGTAGGATCTGGTTACCCATATTGAAAGAGGAAGTAATTAAAAGGAAAATACCAGTATTGGTAAGTCAGTAACATATAGAGGATACATCATTTATGTTTTTTAAATAACAAACATATAAACTCGGATTTGGTGTTTATTGAAGGTAAACTAAATGCACAATCAAATACTTACCATGTCGGGATAGTATTATGAGGTTTTTTCCTGGTTTTTCCCTCATAATTTACTATGGAATCACTAACAGGAGAATTTTACTGTCATCATGGCATGTATTTGTCTTTTTAAAGACGAATTACATGTTATGATCTTTTCTGACGAATATTCTCAAGTTAAAGTTGATTTCATGTAATCGAATGAACTATCTTATAAGTAAAGTCGTCCCAGGAACGCAACTCAACAATATTGGCAATATCATTTTAAAGTCGTCTACTTTAAAATGTATAAGGTATGTCTGAATTGTCAATATAGATGAGTCAGATAAAATTAAATTATTAGAAGAATTTTTCACTAAGTAACAAAAAACAAAATTTGTTTAAAAGATATAATCTTTTAGCGAAAGCCGCTATCGCTTTATTAAATTAAATGGCCAAATATATGGCCTAGGAGGTAGGAGGACAAATTCGTTAAACTTCCCGTGCTCGAATCGGTATCAATAAAGTGTTATGATCATTTCGGCCTAGCCCAGCCTCATCAGACACTTTGGGCTGATACAAATTCTAACTCGGAAAGTCCAACGAATGTCTCCCAAAACTTCACTACAACAGTAAAAAATTTGTTTAATTTACTAATGTTTGTATTTTGAGAACGATTTCCGAAGTGGAAATTGAAACGTCAATAAACGTATTTTAACCTTTAATTGTGGCTTATTCCCATTTAAATAGTAATTAATTCTCCATTCTTATCTTTGCGTTGTGGTAATAATGTTAGGAATTCATCATGCGTAAATTCTTGGTAGTCTTTCAAAAACTTTGCTTACGGTTGGGAGTAGGCTAATGGGTCGATAAGATGTTACTTCATTGCCTCTTTTCCTGGCTTAGGGCTCATAATGAAGATCTGAAGAAGCTGATCTCTAAAAGTCTCTATCTCGATCATTCTGTGTAATTAATAACAAGTGCTTCATAGACTTGATAAAAATAAGAATATAGCCAATTTTAACGTGGGAATTCAAAAATGTGAAATTAGCATTTAATAACGTCATATATTAAAAATATTAAGAATTGTAAAACAAAATATATAACATAATTTACTAAATACTTTTCCAAACAAATACCTTTTGTAAATTAATCTGGTAGTATATTGTAGTTATATAAGTTATATTGTATTATAACTTTTCCTTTTTACGTAATATGAGGTTCAATGAATTAACAAAAGTAGTAGGTTTTCGTCATGATAATTATAGCATGTGCTATATTAGCAACGACTAAAACTAGCAAACATATGAGTACAGAGTGAACTAAGGTGCATTGCCTCTATTAACGTTAAAGTTTCTAGCCGAACTAGGGATACGGTAGGACGAGAAGATGGCTGAGCACTTCTCTACGTTTTGATAGAAAGTCGTGCAATATCAAAATTTTCGACACAAAAGCTGATAAATGGACAATTTATTAGAGTGTGTGCATAAGTAATATGAGGGGAAGTAGGATACAATTTATATCATTAAGGGGTAGTAAACACTTCTGCTAGTATTATATTTTATTCAGTTCATTTGTTATCACTTTAGTTGTTAATTTTAGTGTTGTGTTTGATAAATTAATTCCTCTGTAATTTTGCGGGTCCGATTGGTTTCCCTTTTTAAAGAGAGGTATTATATTGCTTGATATCCATTCTTGAGAAATTCTGTTTTGTTCTATTATTTTTTGGATTAGTTTTAATAGTTGTTTGGTCAGATCTGGTCCTCCGTACTTTAGGAGTTCGTTCGATATTATCTTCTCTTCTGGTGATTTTTCTATTCTTTACTATTATTTCATTAATGTTTTCTTTACCTTTTCCTCCTCAATATTTATATCTTTGTTTGTCATCACCTCTGGTATTGGTGTTTCATTATCGTCACTTTTAGCAAATAGGGATCAAAAGTAGTCTACCTATGTTTCCTTGTGAATGTGTTTCTTCTTTATTAGTTCATTCATCTCGTTTCTTTGTCCCCTGATTATTCTCCATATTTCTTTTTGTGTTACGTAGAAGTCGTATTCCATCTGTTTTGAGAAGCTCTGCCAGTATTCTCTTTTCATTTGTCTAACTGAAGTATTTGTTTCATTTCTGATTTGTTTATAGTGGTTATATACCTGTCGTATTTATTGTGTTCTGTACTGTAAAAAGACCTGCTTCTTTTCTTCATATTTTGTCTTTACTTCCTTTCTAAACCATGGTGTTTTCGGTTTTGATATGTTAGTGTTTGTTACTTTCCTCTCTCCAAGTGATTCTGTTGCTACGTTAATTATATTATTTTTGAGTTTTTCCCAGCTCCTCGATGTTATCGTGATCTAATATTTCATTTCCAGCGATCTTCTCTGATATTCTTTTTCTGTATAAGTATTCCGTGGATTTCATATTTGGTCCTTCAACTTTGATTTTTGTTTGTGTTGGCGCCGCTCTCTTGGGTGTAAAGTATTTCAGAATGATTCTTATTTTACATAAACTAGGCTGTGGTCACTATCTACATCTGCTGAGTTAAGGCATTTTACGTCGATTATTTTCGATGGATGTATATCTCTGTTGGTTATAACATTGCAGAGGTCATCGCCAACCTTTGCTAAGAAGACGGCACCTAAAGAAGAAGAAGGTTATAACATAATCTATCATAGACCTCTGTCCACGGGTATTATTAAATGTTTATTTTTGTTGGTCTTTGTGGTCAAAAAATGTGTTTATTCTAAGTTCGTAATTCGTGTAGAAGTTTATCATCAATTCTCCATTTTCGTTTTTAACATCTTCGTTATGTTTTTGCTTAATTCTGGGCATTACTTGATTGTATATTTGAGCCTCAAAATCCCCCAATATCTTCTGTCTTCCCTTTTACTTGATCTACCAGTTTTTGTAATTGGTCATAAAACGTTTCCCTTTTTGTTTGAGGCTTGTTATTTTCTGGGACGTATACTCCGATGATGTTCAGGTCGTCCTTCTCCATTCTTATCTTTGCGTTGTGACAATAATGCTTTCAAAAACTTTGCTTACGGTTGGGAGTTGGCTGATAGGTCGATAAGATGTTACTTCATTGCCTCTTTTCATGGCTTAAGGCTCATAATGAAATCTGCGAATTTTCAGTATGAAGTATGCTAAGTAAAGCATGCGGTTAAATATAACTCTTAGCATAGTAATGGTCTTGCAAGAAAGTTGTTTTAGTATTTGTGCCGATATTAAATTATAACCTGGGGCCTTTCGTAAGTTAAGTTTGTTTATTTCTTTCTTGACTTCTGTGGGAAAACTTTTGATCGGGAGGAATATTAGACATGCTGCGCTAATTAGTTCTTTCACTTCTTGATCAGGGTCTGCTGGCTCTGTTTGAAACACGTTTGTAATATGTTTAGCATAGACGTCAGCTTTTTCTTTGTTGGAACGGGCTCATTCGCTATTTGTTTTGCGGATAGCAGAGACGGTTATGTATGGTTTCGTAAGCCTCGTCACCTTCCATGCCATCTGGTTATTTGCTGTAAGGTTTGTAATGTAATGTTCAAAGGTTTCTTTCTTTGCAGCTTTAATGGCTAGCATGTTGATCTATGTTGTTTCTAGATATTTGCCAGGTTGTCCTTGCACGACGTTTTTCAGCAATGAGTTGGCGAATGTGCAGGGGAACATTTGTGGTATGTGTTGGTTTGCATTTAGTATTGAGCTGCTGTATCTATGGTATGTGTAGATTTGATCCACAGATTAAGATTAGTGTTTTCATATAGGTAGGAATGAAAATCTGTCCAATTGCTGTTTGCCCAGGTTATCATGCAGGGTAGAGTCGATGGCAAAAAGGGAATAGGTAGAAAGAGGAAGTCGTGGCTGCGAAATATTCGAGACTGGACAAACATGACTGTAGACGAATTATTCCACGTTGCAAAAGACAGAGAAGCTTTTAAAAATGTAATTGCCAACCTCCGTTAATCGGGACGGCATAAGAAGAAGAAGATATAGGTAGGAATGAAAATCTGCCCAATTGCTGTTTTTGACGTAAGTCGAGGAGGGGATGGATTTTTTATAACTGATCCGATGAGAGATCATAGCTGAATTCTATTAAACAATTGCTTCTATACTTTCCTTTGCTTATGTAGTAGTTCAGTATATCTGGAAGTTTTTTGGAGTCACTCGGTCGGTACGTAGAAATTCCATTGGTGTGGCAATCTTAGTTGTTGTCGGTTAATACTTTTAAAAGATTACGACATTTTATTGTTGTGAGTCTTGAACCCCTGTGTGTGTTGCACATTCCAGTCTTTCCGGCTATGAATTTAGTGCCAAGTAATTAAAAGAAGGCTTTGTATTCATCTGTGGAGGTTGAATAATGAGGTGGGCTATAGAAAACACAGATGTGATATGTTTAAGTTCTATGGCTTTGCATTTACTTAAACGATAGCTGCTTGTATTTTTTCTGGTGGAAAGTAGGATATCAACCATTTGTTATTTTGGTAATGGTTTTAAAACTGTTGACATATCATTGACCGGAAAAAACTATGATTTACTAGTTAAAACATGAATTAAATAGTATGATAAAGGAAAGATACTTCTTCTTTTAAATAAGTCCGAATTTAATTTAAGTTCATCAGATTTACGAAACTACATGTGAAGAAGACCGATTTAAATACGGTTTTTAAAAAACAACAACATCGTACAAAGTTAGAGGTTTTCCGGTTTATAAAAACACATCATCCAAGTTTTAGTGTTGGCTGGTTGATATATAATCGCCAATAAGGTAAAGGATTATTGAATGAAGTTCCAGAAACAATTCAGGAACTGCAATGCGCTCTTGGGAAAAAACATCAAGATATCGTAGGAAGTATCAAAAAACACTAGGACAGTAAAATCCTATAACTAAATTGTAATGAGTTATTTATTCGTCAGAATAGAGGAAAAGAAAACATCCCGTATTCAAATATACATTTCTACGATTTAATAGACCAATTAATAAAATAGATTTTTGTACTCGATTGGATGTAGTAATCTATAAACTGTAACAAAGCAAGTTCCGAAAACATTAACTGCTTTTAATTTCAAAAAATATTCTTCTCGTAACCCCATTCAACATGAATAAAGTGTAACTTATAATGAATGCGACAATAAAGCTGCTACACCAATAACTTTCTTCTTACACTACAATAAAAAGCTCACAATATTCCCTCTATTAACTGCTGAAAAGAATTAGGAATGTAATTTAATACGGCCTGTCCGTTGTTCATTATTAATTCCGTGCGAAGCGACCATTAATCTGGAAAGAGAAACTGTTTATAATCTTCTTTAACTCAGCCTTATTTCTGATGTTTAACTGCGATAAATAAGAAATTATCTTAAATGGTGTATTGATTAAACAGAATGGTTAGACTTCACACTTTCCCGTATTTGTAAAGTTGAATAATCTTAGAATACACCGGTTGTCTTACACATATTTGCTAACGCTAACAAAAGAAGATAGAAAATATAGGTTTACGTATGCTCTTTATTGATTTTAAACGGGCCTACGACTCCCTCTCACGAAACGGAATATACGAAGCAATGAGGTCACTAGCAATACTAGAGATATACATATATGCTTAGTTAAAATGACGCTAAGGGATACTCCCTGTAAACATACTTATTCAACCTAGTATTAGAAAAAATAATTAAAGGAGCCAAAATCCAGATAATCGGTACGATTCTATATGATGACTTTGTGTTTCTGACAGGTTCAAGAATATTACTTTGAAAAATGTTCACAGACTTTGAAAAAGAAGCTAGAAATTATAGCCTGACTATAAATTAAGAAAAAACCAAGCAAACGGAAATAAAAGGGGACACTTGTTCTTCTTCTTCTTTCTTGGCTCTACAACTCTCCAAGTAAGTCTTAGCCACGTTTACTATTTTCCTCCACTCTTGCTAGTCTGGTGCAGTAATATACTATTGTTCCACCCCTATCTTACGAAGATTACCCGTTACTGCATATTTCCTTCTTTTTCTTGAGCGACCGACTAACCTTCTGCCATAAAGCCTTTCCCAAAAGGTTGTATTTAGTATTCTTTTATCATTCGATCTCAGTACATGTTGTACCCATTTTATTCGATTTGTTTTGTAACGTACATACTATGTTTTCTTTTCCATAGAGTGATTACTGATTAGAGTTTCTGATTTTGTTTTTATATCTACTCTCCTGTTATCTCTTCTTTACAAGGCCCACAAATTGTCTGCAGGATCTTCAGTTCTAAGACTAATAATTTTATTGTTTCATTCTGGCTCTGATTCAGTGTCCACGTCACACTTCCATACGTTATTATGGGGTGAATTACACGAGAAAATACAGAAGAAAATAAAAGTAACAGTTACAAATAGAGGAGGCAAAGAGAGAGAAATAGATAAACGGTTGTTAAAACGAAGCAAAGCAGTACGATCATTAAACGCACTCTTAAAGACAAAAAACGTGTCCAGGGTAGCCAAGATTCGAACTAATGAAACAATAGTGAGACTAGCGGTATTGTATAAATGTGAAACTTCGACAATCAATCACAAAGAAAAAAAAAAGGTAGAGATTTAAAACAGCAAAATCTTGAGAAAAGTTTTTGGTGATATAAAGGTGGCTCACTGGAAATGCCACAGAAGAACAAACCAGGAGCTAATAAAGATGTATGAGAGACACAAAATAACACAAAAAATCAGGGGAAATCATTGACGAATGCCAAAGGAAAGAAACGTCCTGAGAGTTTTGCTGGCACGCAGGAGAACAAGGGAAGAAAGAAAAGGAAGACTACAAAAGAAGCGGCTTAAAGCCGTCAGGACTTATATAGAAGAAATCGGAATAAGGGAATAAGCGAAGGGCCCGAAAAAGATGAAGAATCTAGTCAAGACTACAGAAGCCAAGGGCCTCTAAGTTCTGTAGTGTTGTTTATATATAAAAAAGAGCTAAAATATAGCTAAATATATCTACATAATTTCACTGAAAAACCATTTCTGTGGTATTCATCCTTAGTGGTATTTTACCATTTAGGCTGGTATTATTATCTGTGCGTTTTCGTTCTTTACATTATTTATTCCGTTCCCTTTTCCTTGTTTTCGTACGTCTGCGTTCATCATTTCTTTTAATTATACATTTAATTTGTCTGTTGACCCTATACCAGATAGTATGCATTCCTTTTGGTTCTGTCTTTATAACCCTTATCCTGGCAACATATTTTACTTACGTAACCGGGCAATTTGGGTCCGAAGAACCCACCACTGTTCTTGAATGTACTATTCATATTTAACTATATATTTACAATATTCTGTTATGATTTTTTATTTAAGTAAATTTAAATTGTTTAGATTAAAAAGTTGCAATATTCACCAACTTTTTTAATTATACAGTGATGATTACACATATTTCTACTGCATAGTTCGTAAATTTGCTTCTGTTTCCTGTCCTTTTTTTTTGGGCACATCTGACACCATATCTTTGTTAAAACTGAAGGTTGTTTTAGTTTTGGCATTTTATTATGTAGGTCGACTTCCTGTAAGCATTTTTCAATGTACTGTTTTGTTTCGCGATGTAATCCCCTTGATCTTCTCAGTAGTAGAATTACAGTAGTAGGAAAATTAAAGGCTTTTTATCTTTATTTTCGTTTTATTTTGGATGTAAATTTGTTCAAGTAATAGATAAGGCTACCCCTCCATGACTAAAATATTGATAAAAATTGATAAAGACTAGCGGTTAGTTCGTCCTTTGCACATGAACCATTTGGTCTAGCGTATCGACACCACATTTTGTACTATTATAATAGAGTATTATAATATGATATTATCCGATCTTTTGTTAAGATCATCTTCCGAGTCAGCATTGTCAGGACTAGGACATTTTTTTGTTTTTTCGCAACGTAGAAAACAAGAGATGCTTTTGGAGTGAATCCGAAAGTTGAAGATTTTTCTAAACGGTTTCTTGTTTGATAGAAATTTATGAGGAACATATCTCTAATTGTTTTCACAGTGCCCACCAGAGGTTGCCAGTAATTCATATGCAAGAGCAAATTCAGTAAAATAATTATCGTTAAGCTCAACGAGTTGCTTTAAAACTTAAGATGCGAGACCTTTTGCTACTGTATTTTCGTTTTTTCCTGTATATTGTATTCTACCTAAAAGGTATTATGTGTTCGAATCACAGGCCAACTATATTTTCATTTCATATTTATCTGGCTTTGAAGGCATATATTGCTTAAAAGGACAGCTTTCTCGATAAGGAAAAAGTTGCTCATCTACCGTTATTTTTTTTTCCTGGTAAATAGTTATTTTTGAAAATTTTAGTTGACTTGATTCCACACATCGCATATTGCTGCTAATTTATCGTTTCTTCTTCGTTTAGGCCTGGTTTTTTTATCGTCAAATCGAACAAATCTTCCATAAAACTTACTCTAAAGTACATCTACATTATGGTTGTTGGCACTCAGGTGCCCTTCAGTTAGTAGTACTCCAATAAAGGCATATAGCTTTGTCGAATCGCAATATTTCCAGTTCTCTATCTCCAGGACTTTTTCGGCTTCTTTATTTGTATGCTTCACTATTTAGTTCACAATGTTTTCGTTCATAAACAACTAAAAGGAATCAACCGTTTCATTTAGACTTTGACCACCGGCTAACATTACTTTGTGGATTTTGCTTTTTATTATGTTGCAGGTTCGCATACGTCCTTTCGATTGTGGTTGACTTTTCCATCCTTAAAGGGGAAATACACCATTCAATTCGGTTGATCAATGTGGATGATTCAACCAAAATGAACAATGTATTTTGCAAGTCAATAAAAGCGTTCAACGCAACTGAACATTGAAATGAGTTGAGCCAATTTCTACGTTTGTTTAACTTCGTTGCACAACTTGGATGATTCATCCACATTGACACGTCTATACAAGTTATGTTGTGTTTGATTCAACCGTTTATTTCATTTTGACTTCTGATATAATAAGTTTCGTACGTGCAATACGTGCTTTATTATGTTATTAAGTTACACATAGATATATGTTGATACTTGATTTGTCGGTCAAAATTGCAGTCAGTAATGTTACAGAAACGTCTAATGAACAGGAACAGTATAATATGTCAAATTATGCATCACACTCATCAAATTACAATATCTCTACTTCAGCAACCAATATAAATTCTGAGCAAGAAGTTTCTACATATGTAGCAGGTGATGTGTTATCTCCTCAAACTGCCCAAAACCGAAGCAATGATTGTTATATAGGAGAGGCTATAGTGTATGTAATAATAAGTAAATATTAATATAATAATTTATTCAGCTACTCCTTACCTTGATATAATCTTCCAGTGCTTCCCAAATTACTCTCCATACTTCGGGCACAAATCTTCCAATGGTACATCTTGGTACTCTGTATAAATCTTCCAATGTTCCAATGGACTCACCCGTTGCAAGATATCGCAAAGTAATTTGTAGTTTCAATTTTGCTGGAAGTGTTTTCCTCATAATGGTATTTTGTTTTTGAATTCTTAATTTAACTTTCTCATATAGTTCTTTATATTGATTTTCGGACATACGTAGATGATTCCTATAAGCTTCTTTATCTTCCGTTGCCATTTTCAGCATTATTGTTTGTCATGCTCCTTTCTCATTTCGCCGCATCACCCATGGTCTAGTCTACTAACGTCGACGTCTTCTTTGAAGTGTTTTCTGCTTATTTTTCAGATCTTTTTTACACACTTCAAGTAAATGTTCGCAAATAATTAGAACACCGACCCGCACGATTTCATTTGCGAACATTTTGAAATGAAAAGAATAATAGAAGCGTATATTTTTCAATTTTCAATTTGATTGAACAATGTAATTGAATCATCCACATTGTTCAACTGAATTTCCGCCTTTAGTTGCAAAAACTACGCAATCTGAGATCTATCTGAAAACTTGTAGCTACACATTTTTTTTAAATAATTTAATACTACTTGCTTTCTACTAATAATGGTAGTAAATCACTTAGTGCCACCTAATTCAGAATATGTTTCATAATCAGAGTCTCATAAATTATTGGCAATCTCTTGTAGTTTCTCAGCTGACAATGCTTTTCGTAACATTTTTTTCGCACTTTCTATTTCCTCGGAAATTCAATATAATACGATTAGGAGTTACATAGTTGTCGACACTAAAATCGATATCAAATCACTGAAAGTAGATGCAATATTTATTTTAAAATATACCTATACTTAACTACTATATTATTGCATTCCAAGAATCATTATCAGTTTTTAAAATTAATTTAGAATAGATGTAATACTTATTGTAATCATCCCTTTCCAATATTGTATTATTTCATTCCCGGAATCATAAAACTCCTTAAGATAAAATACAAAAAGGTTTTCTAAAATCATTACTTGTCTGCCATATTAAATTGTGTAACAAAGATTTAAACCTTAGGTATAAACACAAATAGGGTTCGACGGACCCGTGTTTTAAGTAACAAAATTCTTTAGAAGCGTTAATTTTAAAAATAAGAATGAACATTTTAAATAGGTCATGACTGTGCTAAAGGAAACATACTTATAAACAAATTCATTATGGCATAAAATTTAATATAAACAAGTCTTATTTATTAACTTTATTTATTATCAAAATGTTCTAACACTTAATTTATTAGAGTCTTTATTTAATTTATATAAAGTCTTACAATAATTTGTTTACACTATTTACACAATTCTAATTGATAAACTACATTTCCGCGTTACAATTCAAACTCGATACAACTATTCAGACTAACTCATTTTGTAAATAAAAATGTCCTCTATAAATATATATATATATATATATATATATATATATATATATATATATATATATATATATATATATAAAATAGCCCTTATTCTGGAGTCCCCTCGAAATCAGACGGTGGCCTGTGTTGACCCTTCTCGAATAGGATGGAATGCCAGACCGGTTTTTAGCGGATCGGAGAACTTACTAGAAAATACTTGTTAGAATAATAAAATGTTTACAGGTTAAATATGAGTCATATTTATCGTAACAGTATTATAAAATAAGTGATGTCTTGGGTGGATAAGGGTTAATGTACCCGTACAATTTTATCTCCCGCGAATAATTTATTGTCTGGCACTGCTCTGATGTTTCATCTATTTCTTATGGAATACGATTTATCGATGCTTTGCCTGTATTATTTTTTATTTTATCGTTTTTCAATTATATATCTTGTAACGTAGAATAAAACTGGATGGGAAGAAAGGATGTCCAAAAGTGAATGTCCAGAAGTTAAGTATTACTGTAGTTAACGAAAAAATTTATCCAGAAGGAAGTATAGTTTTGCAATATAAGATAGACAAAGATTTCTAGGTCTAAATACTTTACCATGCAAACCGGCACTTACTTAGGTGTTTTGAAGGACACAACGGCGACCGTTGAGACGTCGGTCTACAGATCGCTAAACGGGGAACACTGAAGGCTGAAAGATGAGACATACTAACTGAAAGAAAATAGACAAAAGTAGAATAAAATAAAAAAAGAGCTTCACCTTATCTTTTTCTTTGAATGACAAGGAAAACTCGGAATCCTATATGTTAGAGAATTGGTTAAAAAAAAAAAAAAAAAAAGTATGAGAACTATGTATGCTTAACATCTCTTTAAAACCAATATATTTGTATATAGCCAAAAGACAAAAACCAGTCACACTTACCCTATAGCCCAGTCTGGTTACGCAAAAATCATCGATTTCACGGCAAAATTTTTCGCAGATATCTGAAGCTTTTAAGACATAGGTGGGGGTTACTAGATGACGAATAGCTGAAAAAGTACTCGTATTTGTACTTTGCATTTTTTTTAAACAATAATTATGGTCATAATTTGATTTTTTGTCTATAAGTGTTTTCCCTTATATTTTACATAAACAATATTTATATCATTTTTTATATCAAGAATATCTTTATTTTCACGTTTTTTAAATTAAAATTGATAAATAATTTACGGAGATATTTGCAAAAAAGCAGTTTTTTGCACTAATTTATAACTTTTATTAATTTTTTTATTAACAAAATAAAATGTTATTAATACATTTGAACATCGAGCAATTACCGTCTTTTATTTTTGTGCGAAATTTCCCCCCGATCGGTAAAATAGTTTAAAAGTTATTTAATTTGTTTACCCCTGAGGCTAAATATTTAAACTATTGAACTTGCTCTATTAATGATGCTAGACACATTTAGCAAATTTCATAGGATTCTTTAAGACTTAAACTATCTCAGAAGTTAAATGCATATTGCGTTTTCATCGAAATTATTTACAAAATTAAACGTTTGAAAAAGGTGTATATTTTTTATTTACAAACAATTATAATCACTTCTATATTTTTTTAACTACAGACTTTTACGTAGAACCATTGGATAGCTGGTAAAAAAAACATTAAAATAAAAACCTTCTATGACGAATAGGAACGAAGGGACAATTTTAAAAAAATCAGATCTCCATTGTTTTTACATTAAGAAGTAAAATTTGCACAAATTTTGAATGAAAATCTAAACTTTATATTGCAACTTACAGCTATAAAATTCATCAAATTTTTCGAAACTTACAGCCCTTCGAAACAAAGTTACTTTCGAAAGATCGACAGAGAAAAATGGAGGGGATAACTGTTTTAGCTATTTTTTTTTTTCGAAATAGGAACTTCAAATTGAAACACGTAGGAAAAATTTACATTATCTCGGCTTTCATTGCAGCTATAAGCCTCTTTTTTTAATCTGGGGTAAACAGCTTGTCGGTTTCAAATTTATGCGGTACAGTCGATAAAAATTGTTTTTGGGATTACCACCATGTTAAAAAATAACATGTTCTATATTCATTTCTCTAAATAAAACTTGTTTTATAATAAACATCTACCAAAGTTATTTTTTACTCATAACTTGACAAGACCGTCTGAAGACGGTCTTCACTATTTCTCACCTAGCACTTATCTAGACAAGATTTTTAGCAGAGAACTAAAAAACAAGTTATTTTTGCCTATATTTACTTAAAAAAATATAAATCAACTTCAACAGAGAATTTTTATGATCTTGCTTGTGTTAAAATATAATGTTTATAATTATCTTTTGATGCCAGTTGCAACAGCTATAAAGAGAACTATATCCTAATACAAGCGAAAGAAGACCAACAATTTGTTAAAATGGTGCATTATATTTCGACTTTCTAGGCCGTATTAGGTATTCTATTTGTAACCGTCGTATTTGTCCTGTATCTGTCAGTTGGTCAGACTTGGTATTGGCATTTTCGGTGCGTTTCTATGTCTATAAGATATAATATAATATATAATAATATTTCTCTCAACATATCAAAGAACACAACCATACCCTCAATATCCCAGAAGACGTTTCACTTATTCACAATATCCCCCAAAAAAAACTTTCTCAAACTAGACTTATACGAAGACCTTGAAATTCTTAAAGAAAAACAAAAAAGTCCAAATTGTGTTAATCGTCATGTCTCATTCAATCGAGACTTCCTCTCTCTCCATCGCCAACTATTCTCATAATCCATACACATCCTTAATTTACTCTTACAACAAAATCTATATTTATTATTATTCGTTCGTCTATCCATCTTCCTTAATTCACTCCAAAACCTCTCTTTCAATACATCATACTCTCCATCTTTCCCCATTTCTTTCAATTAAACCTAAACTTCAAGTCTGACCCCTATACCTAATATTTTTCATGCTTCTTTTCGACACCTCTAAATTCAGAGTAGATTATTCGTCATCCCCCTCCTTAACTATTTAGTTCTCATTGTACTTATCCACACACCTCCATCAGGGTTTGGTTTCGGATCTCTGGATACCTCAGCCTTCTGTAGTCTTTTCTCTTGTCATAATTTTAAACATCACAACTTTTTTTTTTACTTAAATTTAACAGAGCCACCCACAACCATTTCATTTTTACAGTTCTTGTCAAGATATACCAATAGTCTATTAAGTTCATGAACTTATAACTTATCCTTTTATAATCCTTATGTACCTAGTGCTGCTTTATAACAGATAATGCCTTTTCTTCTTAAGTTATAAGTTGAGTACTGTACGATCATTATATTAAAAAAACCACGTCCCAACCATCAATTTTTGTTCATCTCATATATTTGTCAACACACACAAAACAACTAACCAACTTCTTCGGTGAACAGCTAATTAGTTATTCATGTTAATGAACTTGTAACTCAAAAAGTTTTACATTTACCAGGTACCAAATGTTGCTTTTTAACATACAGGGCCTTCTATGCTTAAGTTATAAGTGAAATATTACCTGAACATTAGATTACATAAACTTTTATTTTATTCACTCAACACCACCTTCAAATATAAAATATCATCATCATCATCAGTGGTGCTACAGCTCTAGTTGAGCCTTGACCTTCCCCAGTCTATTTCGCCAGTCGTTTCTGTTCATCGCCAACCGTTGCCAATTTGCCGCGCCGATTTTCCTTGCGTCCTCGTCCACACCGTCCCTCCATCTCAGTCGTGGTCTGCCTCTACTCCAATTTCCCACTGGGACCGATAATAGAGTTCGTCTGGGTGGGTAATTTTCATTTGCTCTTGACACATGTCCAGCCCATCTAAGCCTACCTATTTTTATGAAGGATATTACATCTCTACCATAATTAATATAAAATATATTAATTCCTATTTCACCCATCAACAATAAATTTTCAAAAATTCAACTTCCCACGTATGTCTATTTTCCATTTTCCAGGTACCAAATGTTGAAAAAACATAAGGGGCCTTATATTAGAATCTCCAATTTACACCACTTTAAGACGTATGTATAAATGGTTGCCTACCACTACCCACACAATTTTCTCACCACACACATTAATTAATAATACAATTTCCACCATGTTCTTAAAAATAAATTCAGGACAAATTAACAACTTAAAACAACAACATGAACAAGATGGTTGCTACTGTTACATTATTTTAATTTTAACTTTTTCAAATTTTAAATAACGTTGGCTTCTTCTATCTTAATTAGACTAACACATAACGTTACACTGACTGTTTTGTTCGGACTTCCGTCCTAACTTATCAAGATTGTCATTTCAATCAGTTGCTTGCATCAAGTCCTCGTAGACACATCGTCTCAGGACCAACAACTTCACGTGGAGTCATACGTCGCCATGTTACCAAATCCACTGGTAACTTTAACATCATAATATTTACCACCATATAATGTAAACTAAATTTAAAAAACAATTTTTAACGGGTTTTAACCACATATTTAGTGGCTCAATACATGTATACCCACCTAGTAAGTATTAACCACATTTTGTATTAACCTGTGTCAAAATTTAAATTTCACGTTTTTTTTTTAATTAAGTGGTTATATACTTTTTAGGTGCACTGATGATGGAATATGGATTACGAAAACGATTTGTGATATAGACCGATTGGGTTTTTTAAATTATATTCCTTTTATAAAGGATTTTTAATAAAATTTTTTGAGATAAATTTTTTTGGATACATGTTATTTTTATTTGTTTTTTCTTTTTTAATTTGTGTGCACGTTATCCCAATTAAAATTTCTCAATAATTATAGAATAACTGTTTTTATTATTGATTATCAGTATCTACCGGTCTTCATTACAATAACGAAGAGTTTGTTATTTCAATGTAAATATACGCAATAAATAAATAAATAAAATCTACATTGAGTGCGGAATTCCGATATTATCTAAATATAGACCTCTTAAAAATAGAAACAAAATTGAAACGATCCATTATTTAGTAACAATATGAGAGGATTATAATAAATATGAACAATAATTCTAAACACTCGTAAATATGTGAGTAAAATAAAAAATTTAAAACTATATTTTTATTAGATTCGTGAAATGTTTTGGTTGCCAATTATTTGGGATAAAGAATTTCAAAACATGTATGACTGTAAGTGTAAGTTGAACAAAATTAGCAGGCTTTTGTTATTAAATTATTTTGTTAGTATTTTGATTTTGCCATTATAATTTAGGGCTAATTTAATACACTTATTGTGAAAGTGTGGATTGTTATAATTAAATGAATATTTTGTCTCCAGAATATCAAGCTGGTATGTTTATTTAGTGATCTCCTTTTCGCATTTTCTAAGTTGTTACTAAATTTCCAGAAATTAGTTTACTTACAGTACTTCAACCTGCTTCAGTATGTTACGATGGATTTACCAACACAAGCATTGAACTTGTTTTGGTTTCCGAAAGACTTCCCGCTAAGACTAAAGATCTACGAAAAATCCTTCTAGAATTTAACGATGCATATGAAATTGTTCCTACTGAGGTGGACGCTAATTTTGATGTCTTTAGGTCCTTTTTTCACTTTGGAAAGAATTATTTACCTTCAAAGATCAAGGGAATATCGCTGAGATTACTACTTATTTCGTTGTCCCACCACAATGAAATTTTTAAACATTACGACCAGATGTTCTATGTTCTATGTTCTAAGGGACCAGAAACCTCAAATTATTTCAGTCATGACTAATTTAGCTTAGTTCTAATTAATATTCTTGTGTAAGATATAAAACAGATGAATTATTTTTGTTTCTAGAGGAATTAGAATTTCCCCGATAGTTACGGATACAGAGCACTGGATTGAAGTCAACGAAACTCTTTATGTAAAAAAATATACCACAAATGCCAGATATGCTTTTCCATGTTCAGCTCATAGTGGCATCTAATTCTACAAATAATGATTTTTCTCCTAGGTTTCCTTAGTTTTTAATAAGAATATTAATCTTTACATTCTTTACATTTATGTATTTATTGATCACCTGATTCCTCTACGGAACTATTTTTTCAGAACCAGCTAAATTTGTTAGATGACCTGCCCAGTAAAAGAAAAAAAATCTATGTGATTACGTCAATATAAATTACGCTGCTGCTTATGCTACCCAACTGTTCTTGGTCAATATATTCGAATCGTATGGTCTCACAATGCACGTTAATTCTCCTACAAGAATTACTAAAACAACATCTACCATAATAACATGTATTAATGCGAAGTTATCTGATCATTAAGCAGTATATATCCAGTTTAAAACTCTCAACAAAACTGGCGTTTAGGTAGGATTTTTTCCGCTCAGAACTTTTATATATTACAAAATTTTTGCTTCATTTCTCGGAGGCACATTATGATAATATTAATAGAGTGATTTAAGATATCCAAGTCAATGTTTTGGGCAACAAAAAATCAGATGTTTTCTGTGGGATTCGTCATATATCTTCCTTTCTTTTTTATTTCGGTTCCTCGTTAATTTCATCACTTTTATAGGATTCTCTGAAATATTTTTCCCGTGTCTCAGCTGGTATTTGCTATGTCTTTACAAATTCATTTACTGCTATTTTTTCTTGATTTTTAGCATCTTCCATACTTTCCTCTATGCACCGTAGATGTCTTGATCTATGTTACTTCTGAACTTAATCCATTGTTATCTTTTTATTTCCGTTATTTGTGAGGTTATCTTATTTCCGGTTTCTGTGTCGATGGCATGTTGTTCCTGCATACCAGCACTTTGTAGCACAAATAGCTTCTTCTTTTTGTTCTGCCGTTTCTTTGACTTAACAAAACCAAGGGTTATTTTTTCTTGTTATATTGATATTTTTCGGTTTTCATATGGATTTCGCAGCTTGTTAGAGCTAATTTTTAATGAACTGCGTTTAAACATTCTAAGACTTCATAATTGCATATGTTAATGTTTTCCAATTTACTGATCAACTTGCTCTGGTATAATATTGTTGTACTTTCCAACGGCAGTGATTTTATATTGTGTTTCTTCCTGTATGTGGAATGTTCTTTGATTTTAATTGGTCTATTTTGTTCTCGGGTAGCGGGTAGGAACTCCTTTGGATAGTCCTATCAGGGAAAATGAATCAATCCCTACCCCCCGCAGATTCCAGGTGTTTATTCACCCGAAAAACTAGTACCTGCTTAGGGTCCCTTGCCCAAGGTTACCAACCCGTCTAGCCAGCGTGGTGTTTTAAGGCTAAGAAACCTCCTAACAGGAATATGGCGATATTTAAAACGAAAGGAATGGGTCCTTAGGTGAGTAGACCATACAGTAATGACAAATCCCACTCCTTTGGAAAAAAAGGACAGCTTCATGGTATCTAAGAGAAGCAAGAAATCGCTAAAAACCACACGATTGAACATCGCAACTCTAAATATAAGGTGCTTCAGCAAAGACGAAAAAGTCTACAAACTCGAAGAAGACATCAAGGATTTAAAATGGGATATAATTGATCTAGCAGAGTTAAAAATAAAAGGGGAGAGTGCACAACACTAGAGTCTTTTAACGTCCTATATTACAAAGGGCGAAAAGAACAAAGCCTAGATAGCGTAGGATTTCTAATTTCCAAGAAATATGCAAATAAAGTAGAGCAATTTGTAGGAATATCTGAAAGAATTGCAATGATTAGCCTAAATGTAAACGAGAACATCTCCCTGAAAATTATTCAAGTATCCGCTTCAACCGCAGCACATCCCGATGAAGAGATAGACGAATTTTATAAAAAAATTGCAGAAACTAGCACGAATTATCACAGCACGTACACGATGATAATAGAAGACTTTAACGTCAAGATCGGACAACGACGAAAAAACCGAAACTATATAGGACAATTCGGCTCTAAAGTCAGAAATAAGAGAGGAGAAACCTTGGATAACTTCCTACATGCACACAAATACTATGCAATAAACACATTCTATAAGAAAAATCCTTAAAGAAAGTGGACCTGGCTATCACCAGACGGAAAAACTGGGAACGAAATAAATTTTATACTGTGTAACAAAACAGCGTGTGTTAGAGCCAAATTAGAGATAAAACATAATAAAAATAGAAATAAATTTAGAAAATCTTAGAATATAGATACAGATAAACTAAAATCTAATACAATATAATATAAAAGCAAGTTAAAACCCGCGAAAGTATTAAATCTAGATAAATTTAGCTTAAATGAAATCAATGAAGTCATAAAAAAAGAACTATTAAATACAAGCTCAGAAGTGGCAACCGCTAACAGGAAACGAAAATTCAAAATAAGTGTAGAATCACAAAATATGCTGAAGCAAAGAAAAGATCTTCTGAGACGAAACAAAAGAGACACTGCAGAATTTAAGGAACTTAATCGAGTAATAAGAAAACAGATAAAAGAAGACATTAAAAAACATCAAGAGGACCGTATAGAGCACGTCATGGAGAAAAACCAAAGTCTCAAATGCACCAAACCGAAACTAGGAGAGAAAAACATAATAACCATTAAAAAATAGGAAGAAAGTAAATCTAATATAGCAAACTCAATTTAAAATTCGATGCCGATCTGTATCGTTCCAGAAACGATCCCCTTAACTCTTCAAAGCAGAACTTGAAAAGGCAGATAACAAATGTCAACTCAGAAAAGACGCCCGAAATAAGCCACGAAGAAATAGAAAGAGCAGTAAAAGAAATAAAAAGGAATAAAGCTTCTGGAAGTGATGGAATCCTAGAAGAAATGCTGAAGGAAGGTGTAGAAGAGGCCATCACATATCTAAAAATACTATTTGATAAATGTCTATTCGAAGGCAACATACCGGAATAATGGAATACTGCTAAAACAATACTAACAACACACAAAAAGGGAGGCAACACAGACCTGAAAAATTATCGACCAATTTCACTTCTTTTACAACTTTACAAAACCTTTACAAACATTATTACAAACAGGTTAACAATTAAATTTGATGGATATCAACCAGTAGAACAAGCCGGATTTAGAAAAGGGTACAGCGCCTGTGACCACCTATATACTTTAAAAATACCAATAGAAAAGACTAACGAATACAATCTACCATTATGTCTGGCTTTTATAAATTATGAAAAAGCTTTTGATAGCGTAGAACTGTGGCCAGTAGAAGAAACATTAGTCAACAACCGGCTCGACTTCAGGCACAGAATATTAATACATAATATTTACGAAATCGAAACAAAACCAGTAAAGGCGTAAGACAAGGAGACACAATATCTCCAAAATTATTTACAGCTACCCTAGAAGATATCTTTAAGTCAATAGACTGGGAAAATAAGGGAATCCCTATTAACGGAAGATACTTGAATCATCTTAGATACGCAGATGATTTTGTACTAATAGCCGACACGCAGAATGCACTCAATACGATGATTAAGGAGCTACCACAGTATCCCTAAAAAAAGGACTGAAAATGAATTTTAGCAAAACTAAACTAATGTCAAACAAAGATGACAAACCTATGATAAACATCAAGGGACAGAGATAGAACACGTAGAGGAATATAGATATCTGGGTCAAATTGTCAAGATAAGCAAAAAAATCAGACTACCGAAATAAACAGACGTCTAAAAATGGGATGGGCAGCATTCCGAAGACTCTTATACGTACTTAAAAATAAAAATGTACCTCAAAGACTGCGAACCAAAGTGTTTAATTTCTGTATCCTACCTGTACTTACATATGGAGCTCAAACCTGGAGATTCACTAAGATAAACATGGAGAAGATCAGAAAAATTCCATAGAGAGCTATGAAACGACAGATGCTAGGTATCTCACTCAAAGACCATAAAACCAATGAAGACATTCGTAATAAAACAAAACTAAAAGATGCTGTCGAAGAGGCAGCTAAACTGAAATGGAAATGGGCTGGACATAACGAACGTCTTATGGATGGCCGATGGAATAAAGAAATCGGGAATTGGCGGCCATATGAAGCCAAAACACCACGAGGAAGACTGCAAATGCGATGGATCAACGATATTAAAAGAGCTGTAGCGCCAATGTGGAAACGTCTTACAAACAACAGAGATGAAGGGCGAGAATTAGGAGAGGCCTATATTCGGCAATCCGAATAGATAGTTTTAAAAAGAAATTTTGTTCTATTGGTTCTATTTGCATTTTAAATAAAACCGGGTTATGATCTGTTCCAGTGTTAGCTAGTGTGATAGCTCTATTAGTAACTATCATTAATTTTTGGCCTCTGCTGCTGCGGAAGATGTATTTGTGTTGGTCTGTGTGTAAGAAGTACGTGCTTTTAATCCTCATCTTGTTTCTATTAAAGAGGTCAAGGAGGAACTCTTCGTTCTCATTAGTGGTATCTTGTGAAATCAGTATGATTTAGATGTATTTAGTTTAGTTTTTTAAAAACAAGTATGATAATTTTAAAAAATCAAATATTCAAAACAAGATTTTATTTACATGTTGGTATTTATCAAGTACAGGTCGTTAAGTTAAAGCAATTTAATACGAGTTTTTATTATATTTAAAAAAAGGGATAGCAAAAAGTATGATAAATTGGCTGCTAAGTACAAACTAGCTGAATATTATTTTGATTTGCTTATTTGTTTAAGAATTTATTAGGCCTATCACTGAGTTACAGACTATGACGTGAGCTGAGATTTACTTTTATCTAAACTTTTCTTAATTTAATCAGTTGCTTGTTGTTTTAGTTCCTAAAATCACAATATGTTAAGCCCAAATACAAATGACACTCATGCAATCAGATCTTATACAGCAGCTCCTTTATACTGTTAGATTACATTTAAGCAATAGGTAGTATTGTTGCTCCCAAAAACGTACACTTTGTATCTAGAATCTCCCATGCTTATATCTTTCTTTACTTGTCTTCTTCAACGCAAGTTGACAATCTTGTAAGCATTCAGCACAACATTACTATTAATTAAAAATATTATTCCAATACGCAAACTTATTTGACCTACTAAACGAATATTAATTTCTGACTCAAGCCCATCCATTTCTTACCCTATATTTAAAAAAGCACTCCAGGATCCAGGAATAATACTTAAGTAGAGGTCCCCTGTTTCTTATGTCAAATGTAGATTACCTGATGATAAATACGCTCATATTTTCGCCGCATAACTTATATTTTACCTAATGCTTTCTTTTTAAACATGTTGGACATACTAAAGAGTCATGTCTTAATATCCAAAATAGTTGTTCCTTTCCACAACCTTCCTTCAATTTCAATTGACTCTTCACACATGGAAAAACCATCTTGTGTCATTTTAGTCAATAGGAATACCATTCAAAATATTCCTAACTTATCTTCCGTAGAAACACACACACCTTACTCCTATCCTGAGCTTACTAATAAAAAAATTGGTGAAAAAAGGGCACGTTGTACTGACAGTACTTTCGACTTACACCAGCTCCTATCACCTACTACTACTCCTCCTCAAATTCCTAATCCAATGCCTCTGTTTGAGTTCTCTATCTCCAACTAGCATATAAAAATCTGCCAAAAAGAAATCAAGAAAATCCAAATCAACTGATTGTTAATGTCACACTATTAATCAACAATAGTTCTCCATTATTAATAAACTTTACTAAGGTTTCTAAATATTGTTCTAAAGCTATTTTCTTGTGGCATTTTAAATTAATTACTATTTAAATGGGAATAAGCCACAATTAAAGGTTAAAATACGTTTATTGACGTTTCAATTTCCACTTCGGACAATTTCGTTTATTATATATTATTATATAATATAAAAATCATTTATTATATATTTAATATTATTGTTTCTCTACTAACGAACATGGTTGTCGATGTACTTTATGTAAATAAAAAAAAACGAACTTTAAAATCTGCTTTCTTTAAAAGTGTAGAAATCAGGGACAATTAGCATCGATGTTCATAGTGTTTATTGATTATAAATCTATAATCATAATGATAAACTAAAATAGCCTTTAATATATTTTGATGCTTACACAACAATACATAAAAATATATCAGTCTTTTTGGTTAAAAAATATTTTTGCCCATTCAAGTATTTTACCTATCATATTGATCATAAATAAACACCAATCGTGTGATTTATTTTTTATTAAAGCGTTTTTGAACTCAGTCCTGACTGAGTTATGTTTAAGGTTCCAAAATACCATTGTCTGGTTTGGTGATATGGGAAGAGTCATCAATCAAATATTGTTAGTTTAAAGCCGATGCTCACCCCTACCAAAATATCTCCTATAGGCAGAATCGGATTAAGAAATGAGAATATTGAGAGTTGATTTTTAGAAATACTCTGATAAACAGGTTTCAGTTATAAAATATTCTTTCCATATTGCAAAATATAATTATTTAAAAACTATTTTGTTTATTAAAACTATTGTGTTTGTCATCCCACTAATAACCCCGCGTGGTTGATGTGGTATAAGTGTTTTAAATAAAAAAAAAATAATAAATAAAAAATTATTTAAATATATTTTGTAAAAGAAATCTTTCTATCCATTTTTAATTTTGTGAAGAACTCTGAAGAAGTGTTCCTTGTTCGAATTGGTACAGTAATAAAATAAAAAATTAATTATGTATTGTAAAAGAATTAATAATAATAATGTTAATTTACTTCCCTTTATACAATATAAAACAATTTTGTAATATAATAGTTCAATATAATAGAATTATAAATTAATTCTAAGTTAAATATTTTGTACAAACAAATGGTTGTTATCAAATAAACAAAGAAGCAACTCCCTGATAAACCAGAGTTTGTTCTCAGGGATTACACTTTTTTACACTATTAAAATATTTGTTTTACAGTACCATCAGGTTGATAATATAAAACAAACTATAGAGTACAGAATTAGTTATATGATGAATTTAATTAAAGAAGATTGCACCTAAAATTTCTGATCCAGTGTGCTTATGAAATGTTATAAAAATGGATTAAGTCATGTTGAATGAGTTGATTTTTTTTTATTATTTAAAGAAACAAAGTCGCATCCACCCAAAGATTATTAGCGACATTCCTGTAACATTTGTAATAATATTAAATTTAACATTTGCAACAATCAATCATTGTAACAGTTAATTACAATTTGTGAACAATTAAACATTTGTAACAATTAATTAAGTTAAATTTTGTGTAAGATATTTATAGATTTTAGGTAACCTAATAAATTGTTCGGAACTAGAATTTTGTTGAGGAGTGCTTTCAGGTTATTTGGCAAATTGTAAGACTGTCTTTGATTTACATATTTAGGACAGCCTATCAAGAAGTACTTTATACTGTCTACTGTATTCCATGTTTCGCATTTTGAAGGTTCACTACTTGAGAAGAGATAGGCATGAGTATACCGACAGTGTCCAAGTCGTATACGTGTGATAATAGTTTGGCATCTTCTACTTCTGGCTGTGGACTTCCATGAAAAAATATCACTTTTGATGGTTCGGAGTTTCGAACTAGAGTCATTCCGCTCCCGATTCCACGCACTTAACACCTTAATTTTAAAATAAACTTTTAGATCGCCTGCAATACTCCGACACTCTGTCTCTGATGTGTCACTGGTGATAGCGTTACGCGTGAGTTGATTTTTCTCATGTAGGTTTTATAGATCTCGGATAAATAGTTAAATATTCTGGGAATAAAGTATGTGAAATTGTGTTTTTCAATTGAATTATAAACACTAGTAATTTGGATATAGTCATGAACTTTTCTTCTAGTGCTGTAAGTATGATCTATTGATTTTAATAAATATATATTTTTGTATGCAAGCAAAATTACGTTTAATAGAAATAACTGTCTAAAATTAAAAATACCTGCTAGCTGATAAAGAAATTCTGATGAATATAAGCGAGATTTTTTTAGCATTATTTTCAACAAACTCCCTTGTAGTATTTCGAGTTTATTCAAATGAGAAGCATATGTTTCACCCCATGCTATAATGGTATATCTAAGACGAGACTCTATCAAAAAATAGTATACCATCTTTAAGTAAGTAAATTAAGGATATTGCTGAGATGTATAAATCTGTATAGTAATATTCTTAGAATTTTACATACCATATCAATATGTATATCCCACTTCAGGTGACAATCAATATAAACGCCTAAATATTTTATATATTTTTTCCTATTTATTTTAATGTACACGTTATTATAGCTTAGATATAATTCCAAGAAGTCGTGTAAATTATTTTTTTTTTATTTATTTTCCTTCAACCACTTAAGGTTATTAGCATAAAAAAATACAAAAAGTGATAAAGACATACATAGGCATATACAAAATATCAATTACATAATAATATATACAATATATATTTTAATTATTGATGTATTTACTAAGACTGCTGCAAAACTTCGAACTCGTAACAACATCCTGCAAAAGCTCTGCGGCACTACATGGGGCTCCTCAGCAACCACACTTAGATCGACAGCATTAGGACTGGTATACCCCGTAGCGGAATACTGTGCACCAGTATGGATAAACAGTCCACATACTCACCGTGTTGATGTCCAACTCAACCAATCCATGCGAACTATATCGGGCACAATCAAAGCCACGTCCACTTACTGGTTACCAGCTTTAAGTCATATAGCTCCACCACCCATTCGCCGGGAACATGTCAGAGAATTTACAAAAATCAATACTGATCCTGAGCTCCGCTCCCATGTCGGAACTTCCGCCAGAGACATAAATAGGCTCCGTTCAAGACACCCGCCTCTAAAAACAGGAAAAAGGCTAGTAGATCAAAACTTTAATGTAACTGAACGGTGGAGAGAACAATGGGAGAATAACGCTGCACCAGCTAACTGGAACATGCCATGTATTACAAGCAAACCTGAGGGCTTCAACCAACCGAGACGAATTTGGACCACACTCAATAGAATAAGGACGAACTGTGACAGATGTTCCTACTCAGTTTTTAGATGGGGAAAAATACAATCACCAAATTGCGACTGCGGCGCCGAAAGGCAAACAGTAAAACACATGGTAGAGGAATGCCCGATAAGATCCTATAACGGCAACCCTTCGGATTTCCTGGTTGCTACAAAAGAGTCAATCGAATATATTTATAATCTAGATGTTTGTTTGTAGAATAATATTTTTGTATTTATGTTGTTTGTAATTTATATAATTTATATATATATATATATATATATATATATATATATATATATATATATATATATATATATATATATATATGTATATATATGAACCTGTGATGTAGCCATACGCTAAATAAATAATTATTGATGTATTTTCTTAAATTTTATTAAAAAAGTTTCATAGATTTCAAGAATTCTATCAAGTCAGTTACGTATTTAGATTCTCCTAGAAGTTCTTTTAATGTTTTTGGAATGTGGTGATATAGTCTTTCAACAGAGTATATTGGATAGTCAATCAAAATGTGCTTCACTGCCACTTTACATTCACAAATAAAACACACTGGTTCCCCTTCTCTCTTCAACAAGTATTCATGTGTTTAGAAGTGTGTCCTAATCTGAGACGTGTTATTAGGACTTGAGGTTGTCGCTTTGAAGGCCAGAAATTCCATGGAAGGACGGAAGATTTTATTTCTATTAATTTAGTCGTGCTTCTATTCCATTGGTTTTGCCAAACATCGTGCAATTTTGATTTTAAGTAAGGTTTTAAATCCAAATGCACCGTTAGATTTTCCACTGATGCGGCTGTATTGGTTACTGCGGACCTAGCTAGACTATCTGCCTTTTCGTTATCATCTATTTCAACATGTGACGGTACCAAGAGGATCGCTACTGTCAAATTGTTTTGGTATATACGGTATAAAATTAACTTAATCTGCTTTAATGTTAGATAAGAGGGATAAATCTGAGAAATTGATGTCAGACAACTAAGTGAATCAGATATCATCTATAAGAGATTTGGGAAGTTTTTTTTTCTAGAATAAAGGTTGAAAAATAGTTCTGCTGTAAAAATACTTGTCTTAGAAGACAATTTATAGATGGAATGTTCATGTGATATCCCAAAGCATGCTCCTACTCCATTTATAGTCTTAGATGTGTCCGTGTATATAAAATGATAATATTTGTACTGTGTGAGAACATGGAGAAAGTAAGTTTAAAAAAAATTGGGTGTCATGTTATTTTTGTTATATGCTGTAAGTTTAAGGTTACAAAGCGGAGAGAGAACAACCCACAGAAAACATAAGATTATTTCACAGGTAGGATAAATGGTAGGTAGTTCAATATTAAAATCCGATAACTATCTATTAGCTCGTTCATAGAAAGGTACAGAAGCCCTATTTCTTTTTTGATAGACCTCCTGGAACCTGTTAGCAACAGCATGATTAAGAGCTGGATTTTTTGGGTTCGATTTTATATTTGAGATATACAATAGAGTTAAGTATTTTCTTCTTAGGTTTAAGGGTGGCTCTCCAGCTTCACAGAGTAGACTGTCCACAGGACTGGTGCAATATGCTCCTAGAGCAAGTCTAACGGCTGAACTCTGAAGAGTATCCAAAGTTTTGAGCAATGCTTGGTTTGCGTTATTATACACAAGACATCCGTAGTCCAGTTTTGATCTAATTAAAGCTCTATATAAATTTATTAGAGTTGAAAAGTCTGCTCTCCAATTTTTATGTGATACAGATTTCATAATGTTTAGTCCAGCTTGGCACGATAGTCTTAGCAAGTGTATATGACTTATCCAACTTAATTTTGAGTCCAGTTGCATCCCTAGAAATTTTATTTCTTTTGTATATTTTATAGGAGAATGGTATAAAAATAGATTTGGGAGTTTTTGTGGACTCGATTTTCGTGAAAAATGTATAGCTTTTGTTTTGTGGTGGAAAACTGGAGCCTAATATTGTTAGACCACGATTCTATTGACTTAAGAACTGCAGTGATACGATTATGAGCAGATAATATGTTTTTATTTCTTGCTAGAATTACCAGAACATTAGCATACAAAAAAGTTTAATTGTGCCACACAACATTGTTAATAGCAATTAAAAATAGCGCTACGCTGAGATTTGAGCCCTGTGGAATTCCATTTTTCTGTAATTTAGATTCAGACAAATGGTTATTGATTGGAACTTGGAAATATCGTTGCCGTAGAAAGTTTGAAATAAAAGCAAACATGTTACCGTCAATCTTCTAATTGTGGAGTTTAGTTAAAATATCATAGCGCCATACTGCATCAGAAGCCTTTTTTACATCAATAAATATGGCTAAACATTCTTGATTGCATATAAATGCTTTGTGAATTTCTGATTCTAATGATATTAACTTATCTAATGTTGATCTATTTAGTAAGATGTTTATGTTCAATATACCACATGAGTCGATTGGCAATGATCTTTTCTATCAACTTACACATTGCATTCGTGAGAGAGATTGGTCTATAGAATTCTGCTTCAAATTAAGGTTTAGCTGGTTTGTGTATTGGAACTATGATTGACGAGTGCCATATGTGTATGGAATACCTTATTAATCCATATAAAATGAAAAAGTTGCAATTTTTTCCAGATATACTTCTAATCATGTTCCAGATTTGTCCAATTGAAGTAGATCTATTGATTTCTGAAACAAACTTTTGCCATGACTCTTGCTTGCTTTTTTAATAATAAATCTACATTTATCTCTTATTCTTTTAAATTCCATATGATTTTCAGTAGTTTAATATCGTTTATATCTATTAAATGCCAATTTAGATTGTCTTATTGCCTTTTGCACTCATCGTTACACCACGGTACAGATGAATGTTTTGGATGAAAAGCTGTTTTTCCAATGGATTTATTTGCTGCATCAATGATGACTTTATTTAAAAAGGATGTTTTCTCGTTAATATCTTGTTCTGAGTCTAACATTTCTCTAAGATCTATAGCTGCTGAAGATCAATGTTGAGAACGCTGTCCAATTGGCTTTATTTAAGGACCATTTGGTGATGTGTGTATTGTGCTTATGGTACAACAGATTGTTAACTAAGATGGGAAAGTGATCACGTCCATATAGATCAGGTAAAGCGTCCCACGATAAACTAGGTTGCAAGTTTGGTTCACAAATTGACAAATCAATTGCTGAAAACTCTCTTGTTGCTGCATTATATCGAGTATTCCTGCCGTCATTAAGTAGATTTAAATTGAGATTATTTAGGATAGTTTCTATTTTTCTTTCCATTTTTGTCAATTTTTTGAGCCCCGTAATGAATGATTTGCATTAAAATCTCCCAGTATAATTCTAGGTGTAGGAATCTGACATAAAAGATTAGAAATGTCTGGTATACTTGGATCAGAATTAGGACCGATGTAAAGACTGCAGATGTTATTTTTTAGTGGACCTACTAAGCACACCGCTACAGCTTCTAGATTTGTTATTAGATAAATACTGCAATATTCATAGGAATTCTCGATAAAAATTGAAAATCCACTACTGGCATATTCTTGATTTTGCCTTATTTTAGATACGCTTGTATAATTTCTCAAATTATGAATTTTGTTATTTTTAAAATTTTCTTGTAGACAATTTTTAGAAGGAGAATTTTGAGCAATTATTAATTGTAACATTTCTAAACGGGTATAATAACCGTTCAAATTCCACTATAGAATAGACTTGAATGTGAGCCTATATAGAAGGTTCTATGGAGAAGTCGCTATCGAGCTGAGGTTTTAGTTATCGAGTAATTGAATTAATTATTTTAGTACTTCGCGATTTCATTTTTTTAATATAATTTGGAGATAGATTTCTTTTAACAAATTAATTAAGCCTAATGTGTCTTCTGTATAAGTTTTAGATAGACTCAATTTATCTGGAGATCCTAAAGCATTTTCAAAACAATCAGTTAGTTGTTCAAAATTTAATATCGGTGTTATAAGTTTAGTAGTAATAAAATCTTTTACGGGTTCCATACTGTTAGTAATATTCTCAGAATTTTCACTAGTTTTGGATTTTTTAAGTTTTTATATTGGTTTTGTAAAATTTTCTTTAGGTTCTTGTAAAGGTGGGGTTAAAATTTCATCTAGGTTGCGCTTAGCTGTGTTTACTTCTTCACTAGGTGTATTAGTTATTTTAAGTGTATCAGTGGTATCTATTATTATGCTATTGATAGGGCATGCAAGTGTTGAGGAAGAGTTTGGGATTGATGTATGAGGTTGTAAAACGTTAGGTGTTAATGATAACTGGGTAGTTTTTATATTTGTATCTGTGCATGTAGTTTGAGAACTTGGGAATGATGTTGAGGGTGATATTTGGGATGCAGTTAATATTGGTATAGTTAATAAAGAAGGTATAGTCGATGATTGTAAGTAAAAGAAATTTGCTGGAGATGCTGATGTGATCGGGACGTCATGTGGAAGATTATTAACTACTGTATAATGATAATGATACAAAATGGTCAGATTGTTTACAATAGTAAAACATCTGTTTTTATAAAGTGAGGGATGAATTAATGTATCTTTCAAAGGAGAGATACGTGTATGTCTTCGAAAGCTCAGTATATGTCTATATTCTGGGTTTGTTGTATCTATTCGTAAAAAATTAATTGAAGTTAATAAATTGAGGCCTAACTTTTTAAGTTCAGATTCTATGAAAGTGTGAGGAATACTAGGGCAAAACTTAGAGATCAGTAATCTTTCATTTGGTGTAATTAAACGTCGAGCATAAATTATTTGTTGATTGATAGTTATTCTGCCGTTGTCAGCATTCATGACAGTTTCTACTAATTCTTCACTAGCTAGGTAAATACAAATACGGTGATTTGAAATTCGTGATGAAAAAATAATATATCTTGGTCGTATAATTTTTCCCAGTGCAAGTAGATATTCCTCAAGTTTGGCGTTTTCCAGAGCATTATATAAAATAGCTTGTTTCTTGGATGGGAATTTTGGAGTTGAATTGATTATTGCTGCAGAATATGAAGAAGTTTTATATGATGTCTATAACGTATGGGGCCTCGACGCCCCTGGACTATTAACATCATCCATTTTCGTTGTTTAATGACATCAGGTAATGTAAATAATATGAACTTGTTTTGAAGTAAGTATCTAATTAGATTTAAATTACTTACAGATTTTCTCCAATAAGTTGGAGATTTTTTACTAATTTAACTAATTTTTATTTATAATAACACAACACTTTAAGTTATAAGTGGATATAAATAAAAGCGCAAAAACTAGGTGCGATTAGACTGGTAATTAAATACGTCCAACCTCACTAAAGATTCGAATCGTTCTCACCTGAATAATTTTTGTATGTTGAAAATGGTATTAAATAAGTTTTATCAGTATTAACTATCAGTTATTTCCTATTTAGTCATTCTAGAACCTTTATGTATAACAGTATCGTCAGCAAAACAAATAATCTTTTCATGTATTTTCATTGCTGCTAGATCATTTATATATATTGAAAACAGTAAAGGACGTAAACCAGTACCTTAAGGCAAACCATACTCAATGATATTTTCAGCACTTACTTTGTTATTAATTTTAAGAATTTGCTATCCATTTTTTAAATAATTTTGAAATAGTAAGTACAGTATGCCTCTTATTCCAAGATCATCCAAGGCACATAACAACTGCTGATTACTAACAGTGTCAAATGCCTAAGCTAGATCCAAAAATATCGCTAAAGTAGAAAAGCCATTATCCAGCATTTTATATAAATAATCAGTAGCGGACGTTATAGCATCTGAAGTGGAATATCTCTTCTTAAAACTAAATTGATTTGGATATAGCATGTTAAAGTTTGTAAGATATTGATTTACGCGTTCGGCTAAGGCCTTTTCAAAGATTTTTGCAAGACTGGTAATAGGACGATAACTTTGCATACCTACATTTTGTATCATTTTCTTTAACTAAATGTATAATTACAGCTTTTTTAAGTTGTTCAGGACCGTACCATATTCAAATATTTTATTTATTAAATAAGTTATCGGATCAACAACATAATTAGAAATTATCTTTAACAGATCAGCGGAAATGTTTTCTATGCCAGGAGATTTTTTTTGTTTTAGGGAATAAATAAAGATAATGTATGAAGTAGAAGTTCATTTTTTCATTTGTTCCCATTTCTGGGAATACGAACTATATATAAATATATTTAATATATTTCATTACATATTTTCATTACAGTTCGGACCTTCACAAGTACTTCTGATGAGGGTTGATGTAACTCGAAACACGTGTAGAACAATTGTGGAATTCAAATTAAAATGAAATGCAATCTATCATTTTAACGTCTTTTCTCTATGTTATTTCTATTATCGTTCAATAGCCTTTAGTAAGAGGCTTTGAATAATTTGCGGTCCACCTAATTCGCTATCGAACAGACGTCTCTTGACTTCGTGTTGATTCATACATATATATATATATATATATATATATATATATATATATATATCATCATCATCATCATGTGCAGCTTTATCAACCGTTTCCAATTACGGTGCAGCCTCCCTTATTTCAATGATTCATAAGGGGTCGCGAGGCATACCTTACCACGCTGCCTCAGGTCGGGTTGGTATATATATATATATATATATATATATATATATATATATATATATATATATATATAAATATATATATATACTGTTTTTATTCTTATCGAATGCAGTCAAATTATTTTGTGCTACAGTAAAATGCTTTGAGCTTAGTCAAGCTTTTTTATTTCATTTTTGAATATAATTTAAAAGTGAAAGTTATCATTTAGACAAAACTTATATAAACAAAAAAAAACTTTCTGCTCGTGGTTACTAATTGATACATTAACTTCGATAAACATGAAGAATTTAAATAACATAAAAATTAAGCAAGTCAAACTACACTATTAATAATTATAATTTTGACGAAATAATTATCTTATATTAATTTGACATCACTTAAAGTCGTTTGACTGATAAAATAATTCTAAAAAAACATCTATAGCAAAATGATAAAAAGACATAAAAGTCTCTAGGTAAAATTGGTACAACAATGAATTAAAAATCAAATACGGACAGATCGTGAAAAAAAACTATTTTTTTTTTGTTACATTTAAATTTTATGATTAATTAATTAAAAAAAATTATTGTAAATGGTCATTATATTTTCAATGTCAGATCTCTTAATACAAATTGATATTTTTATCCAAACCATTTATATAAATTATCTTTTACGTTAATTATTTTCACTTTCCAAAACTTTTTCTTCTTGAAAAATAAAAACATGATAACTTCTACTCTTCTCGTTGTTGAATGATATCTACCTGCAGCGTTATATTATTATTAGTGCTAAAAATTAATTTATATAATAAACCCCTGAAATAACAATTACCAATCCAGGTTATACCTGGGTATAGACACAAAGGTTAAGTGCGAAGTATATTATTAGGATCTAGGTGAACTAATAAATCTAAGAAAAGTAAGCAATGTATACCTTTTTTTCGTAAGTAAATTGGATATTTTAATTCTAGCTATTAAAAATAGATAAAGTATCCTCAATTTTTTCGGATGATAAAGCCAAGATTAAATCGTTAACGAACCTCTTTATAAAAGGAATTGGAAAGTCAATTTTCTTTCTTATATCACTAAACAGGTCGTCTAAGACAAAATTACTAACTATCGGGGAAATCTTTGAACACATCTGTGTACCGTGGATTTGTTTATATGTAGAGTCTTGGAATATTAAAATATTTAAATTAAATGTGAATTCCAAAACACTTTTAAACGTTTGTAAGTCAAGTTTACAAATCTTTGATATTAAATTTCAATGCATCTCAACACTTAACAGTACCATATTATGTCATGGTAAATAAGTAAACAACGAAATTATGTCAAAACTATTGATTTTGTACCCATTAGGGAAATTAAGATTATTAATGGAATTACTAAAGCGAAAAGAATCTTGTATACAAAACTGATTGGAAAAATTATATTGTTTGATTAAGATTTCTGTAAAAAATTTAGAAAGGTTACTGTTAGGAGAATTTATGTGGTCTAATTGATAAAATGAGTTTATGTATCTTTGGCAGAGCATAAAATCTAGGAACCACGAAGTTATTATTGTCAAAGTGGAAGCACTGTCGGTTGTGGTTAAAACTTGGATGGGTGACCGCTTGGGAACACCGTGTGTTGTTGCTATGTTAAACCTTCGAAACGACTGGTCCAATTTTAATGAAATTTTACAGGTGTCTTCTGTATGTCTGAGAATAGGTTTTTATAAATTTTTAATAAGTGGTAAGAGTGATTCAATCCAAACATTTTTTTTTTTTCATCTTTTAAACAAATTTTTTTATTTTTATATTTTTATGATGTAGCATTAAAAATATATATATATAGCACTTAATTTTCACCCCTCTATTACTAATACCTTTTTATAAGTTTCACAGACTTAGTTGCTATACTTTTCCTAAATGGTTAAACTGATTTTTATGAAATTTTACATGTGTATTCTATAGGTTTAAAAATACGTTGTTTTCTATTTTTCATAACTAAGGGGTAAAGGTGGTTCAATCCAAACTTTTTTTATTTTGCAAATAAAAATTTTTATTGTTATTTTTTCATGATGTAGCATTAAAAAATACATACAAACCTTAATTTTTACCCCTGTATTACTAACCCCCTAGTTCTTAGTAGCCATATTAGTGTCAAAATGTTAGTTGCGATACTTCGCCGAAATGGCTGTACCAATTTCTACGAACTTTTACATTTATGTTTGTTAGGCCTGATGATATGTCGTCCCACGAGGTGTAAGAGTGGTTCACCCCAACCATTTCTTTTTATTTTTTGGAAAAAATTGTTTATTTTTATTTTTTTATGATATGGCATTAAACGATACACGCAACCTCCTAATTTTCACCCTTCTATCTCTATTGTTTAATAGCCATATTAGTGTCACAGAGTTAGTTGCAATAATTCTCCTAAACGGTGTGACTGATTTTTATAAAATTTCATGGTATATTATATAGGTCTGATAATTGGTCGTAATATACCTATTTTTCATATTCCTAAGTGATAAGCGTGGTCAACCCCAAACATTTGTTTTATTTTTTAAACAAAATTTTTTATTTTTATTGTTTATAATGTGGCATTAAAAAATACATACCTCTCTTAATTTTTACCCTAATATTACTAACCCCTATTTTTAATTGATCTATTAATATAAAAGAGTTCGTTACCATACTTCTTCAAAACGGCTTGTCCGTCTTTTATGACATTTTTTATGTATATTCGATTGGTGTGATAATCGTTCGTAATTCGTTTTTCTTACCCGTAAAGGGTAAGAGTGGCTCACCGCAAACATTTTTTTTATTTTGTTTACAAAAATTTTTATTTTCACTATTTTATGATGTGGCATTAATCAATACAATTGCTCTTAATTTCCACCCTTCTATTACTTACACCTATTTTTAAATATCCATATTCGTGTCACAGAGTTAGTTGCCATACTTCTTCGAAACCGCTTCACCGATTTTGATAAAATTTTATATTTATGTAACAATAAAACACTGAAAACTTTGTTTTCAAAACCTCCACAAAATTTATTTTAAATTCTTATCACTACAGCTGTTTCGGCTAATTGCCTTTCTCAAGTGATCTGTTTTTGGCTGTAGAATCTGTAGAATTAAAATTCTACACATTCAAAATAAAGGCCTTGAGCTATCTTTGTTAGAATCTATGGAAATCAATAAATTAAAAAACACAGATATAATTCTGAATGACCAGCTTGAGACAAAGAGTTCTTCCCTCCTCAACATATTTCATTAGACACTATAAAGTGTAAACCCATGCCAAAAACAGATCACTTGAGAAAGGCAATTAGCCGAAACAGCTGTAGTGATAAGAATTTAAAATAAATTTTGTGGAAGTTTTGAAAACAAAGTTTTCAGTGTTTTATTGTTACATAAAATGAATTTCCATCAAGTAACGGTCGAATCCATCAATTATTTTATATTTATATTCGGTAGGTATGAGAATCGGTTGTGATCTATTTTTCATACCCCTAAGGGTGGTCCATGCCAAACATTTTTGTTTATTTTTTGGACAAAATTTTTTATTTTAATTTTTTTATGATGTTATATTGCATTAAACAATACGTAAAACCCTTACTTTTCACCCTTCTATCTGCAACTCTTATTTGGAATAGCGAAATTAGTGTAACAGAGTTATTAGTGTCACATAGTTAGTTGCTACACTGCTTCGAAACAGCCTGACAGATTTTTATGAAATTTTATATGTATATTCAGTTGAGTATACTATTCTGAATTTTCTTCTATGAAAGTTGTTTTCATTCAAAACAGTTGACACAGTTATAAATCTGAATGACGTACTCAACTATCCCACAGAGTTTTTGAATTTATCTGAATTTCTTGGACTCCTATCTTCTTCTTCTTCTTCTTCTGGTTCCTATCCGTTTCGGATGTTGGAAATCATATTGGCAATCATGACCTTGCTCGCTGCGGCTCGAAACAGCTCCGTTGAGGTTTTCTTAAACCATGTTCTTAAATTCCGCAGCCATGAGATTCTCCTTCTACCGGGTCCTCGGTTACCTTTGACTTTACCTTGCAATATAGACTGCAGCAGGGAGTAACGGTGCGGATTTCTTATAACGTGTCCCAGATATTGCAATTTTATGCGTTTGATTGTAAACACAATCTCTGGTTCCTTCTTCATTTTTTCTAGAACTTCCTTGTTCGTGATCCTTGCTGTCCATGATATTCTCAGCATTCTTCTATAAAGCCAGATCTCAAATGCTTCAAGTTTTTTAATAGTGGTGTCTGTAAGCGTCCATGCCTCCGCCCCGTACAACAACACAGAGAAAACATAGCATCTCAAATGTCTCATTTTTGTATCTAGGGATATGTTGTGACTTTTGAAGATGGCGCTCATTTTGTTAAAGACCGTTCTTGCCTTTCCTATGCGGCACTTTATTTCCTGTACATTGCTCCACTGGTCGTTTATAATAGTTCCCAGGTAGCAATACTGTTTTACTCGCTCTATCTGCGTCCCATTAATGTAAAGTTGAGCCCCATTTATATTCTCCTTGCTGATAATCATTTGTTTCGTTTTGTGGGTATTAATGTTTAGTCCGTACTGTTGACTGTACTCCTTTATTCTGTCCATTAGCCTCTGTGAAGTCCCTCTAAACTATCTGCTATCACCATGGTGTCGTCGGCATATCTAACATTGTTTACTCTCACCATTTAGAAGGATGCCTTCGTCTATTCCGTAAAGAGGACTCCTATCTAACAATTTACAATTAAGAGTATATTAAGTTGTCATTATGCTGCGTAACAATAATCAACCTCGACAGTGCAATGGAATTAGACGGACTGTGAGTCGGACTGTGAAAAGGCTAATAAATAATGTCATTGCGACAACGATCATCAAATAAAAAGATGATGTCTTAATTTCGTGTATACTAACGATTTCAACAAACTTACTATTTAATTTTAAACGTTTACAATTTCCTGTGCTTTTGATTTCTGCAATGACAATAAACAAATCACAAAGTAAACCGTTGGAAGATTCAAGAATTAATTAGAATTTTCATGTTTCACATATGGGCAAGTATTAGCGTGTCGGAAAACCGTCATCGTTGTATATTTATTTAACTCAAGAAAATAAAAATATTTTTATCAGAAAGAAATTTATTAAATTAATTTAAATTTTTTCATGCATAATATGTTTGAGTGTTCTTTTTGCTTTTATTTTCTATTGTTCAGCTAGTAACATATAAATATCATTATATAGTAAATTTTATTATTATATATATATAAACTAAATATTATGTTTAAAAATAATAATTATTTATATGAAATTTATTTTAAAACGAGAATAATCGGATGACATTTATATTTTATTAAATGTTGAAAATCGTTACGAATCGAATCTGTTAGTGACAGATACTCTTTTAATTTTTTACGTCTCATTTAATGTCTATATATTATTATTAGTTATTTTTCATGCTATTTTTAATTTAAAGTTGCTTAGAGTAAATGTATGACGACTAGAAACGAATTGATCGAGAGTAGTAAATCGATGTCAAAAACCTCTATTTTATAACGCTACCCGTAACGACGCTATATCGTGACGCTTGTCGGAGCATTTTACGGTAGAGAATAAAAGTAATACAATGCCAGTATAGAATCTTCGCTTTAAAAATATTCTTTTTTATGTTATATATAAACAGTATATAACATAACTATAGTCATTGTATAAACAGACAAAAATAGGCTATAAGAAGTTGTTCGTGAATGGGAACGAATGGATATGGAACAACAACTAAAAGATCTACCTAAGAAAAATTGACAAAAAAGTAGTAGAAGAAAAATAACCAGGGAGATATGATACCGAAACGGCAAGTCAAAGGAATACGACCATGAAAAACGGAAAAATAAACACAAAAGAAAGGCAACAATCCAAGGATATAATAAAAATTTGGACTTGGAATGCGAGAGGTACTTATGAGCAGGGAGTTTTAGGAAATTAAGACCGAATTATGCAAAAATATACAATAGATATCCTTGCTCTGCAAGAAACGAAACAACTGGGAAATGAAATAATAAAAATAGGAAAGACTACACTGTTCAAGAGTGGGGGAACCAAGAGATATTTTGGAGTGGGATTCATGGGGTCGGAGAAAGTAAACAAAGCAGTTGTAAATTTTCAACCAATATCAGAATATGTTACTTGAGAGTAAGAGGAACGTATAGGAAGATAAGTATCATTAATGTACATGCGCCAACTGAAGATAAAGACTTCAAAGAAACAAAAACAGAGTTCTACGAAAAGCTAAGCACCCTAATAGGGAATATACAGAAATAAGATATAAAGATAATCATTGGTGATATGAATGCGAAAGTTGGAAAAGAGGAAATATATAGAAGAATAACAGGAAGACGAAGTTTACATAAGGAATCAAATGAAAACGGAACAAAGTTTGCTACAGAGAACGAAATAAAGATATCTAGCACAAGGTTTGATCACAAGGACATTCATAAGGTAACATAGACTTCTCCCGATGGAAAACTAAAAAATCAGATAGATCATGTCCTAATTGAAAGCAAACATAAGAAGGCAATAATCGATTGCAGGAGTTACAGAGGGGCAGATACTAACAGTGACCATACACTGATAATAGCAAAACTAAAACAAGAACTACCAATAATACCAAAACCTGTTAGAAATAGAATAAATTACCAAGTAGAGCGCCTATATTAGAGATATAGATGAAGAATGACAGACCATACAGACAGTCATGTCGGAAGCCATGTCGGAAAAGTGCATGGAAAGAGAGCATATAAAAAGACGGCAAGACTGGTTCGATGCAGAATATAGGAATGTTTTGGCAAGAAGAAACGGGGCAAAATTACAAAGATATAAAGAAAATACCCAAAATGTGATCGAAAACTATGTGGCAAGTAGAAGGAAAGTGAAAAGAATTTGCACAAACAAGAAAATATAATAGCTAGAAAAGCAATTGAAAAACATAGAAGAAGCCTACAGAAACAAAGAGGTAAAGAATTTCTACCAAGAAGTTAAGAAATCCAGAGAAACTACAAAGAATAATTCACAGTATTGCAAAAACAAAGAAGGTTTACTTCTAGGTGAAACAACAGAAAAATTTAACAGATGGGTGGAATATTTCAAAGATCTTCCAAATACAGACCAACAAGAGAAACTTGAGGGAAATGAGAATTGGCAAAAAGATAAAAAAGGGACGTGCGAGGAACCAACTCTGAATAAGGTCAAAGAAACAGTAAGAGACCTAAAAAATAACAAAAGTGCAGGAGAAAGTGATATCCCAGCTGAGATTTTTAAGGAAGGTGGCGAAAAGAAAGAAATGTCGAAACAATGGAATAGGGCTCTTTTGTCATATCTATAAAAAAAAGACAAAACGGAGTGCGAAAACTATAGAGGTATATCACTATTAAAAGTAGTCTATAAAATGCTTGCAAAAATTATTAGGAAAATATTAATAACATATGATAACAAAGTGATTGGAGAACACCAGGGAGGTTTTAGATCAGAAAGAATAACTACTGATTAAATAAGTGTGTTAAAATTAATAGAAAATAATAGCTACAAACAAAACTTAGGATTACATATGCTATTTATTGACTCTAAATAAGAATATGGCTTCCTAAATCGAACGATGCTATATAAGGCCATGAGAATATTATAAATACTAGAAAAAGTTATAAGGCTAGTAAGAATGACGCTTAGGAACACGATGAATAGGGTAACAATGGAAGAAAGCTTTTCGAGATAGTTCACAGTGAATAGAGGTTTAAAGCAAAGGGATCCGCTATCAACGAATTTATTTAACCTAATATTAGAACAAATCGTAAGAAGATCAAATATAAGCACAAACAGGACTATTTTCAATAGCAGAGAACAGTGCATAGCGTACGCGGATGATGTGGTAGTTAATACTGGTAGGAACAAAAAACATTAAGAAAGAGTTTTTCAGAAATTTGAAGAAGAAGCGAAAAGATACGGATTATTAATAAATTAAACAAAAACGCAATATATGGAAATGAGAGGAGACTTAACAAATAATAACAAATATATCAAAATTAAAGGAGCAGAGACTGTTTATAGCTTTAAAAAAGTGTCAGAATTTGAATACTTAAAAAAAGATAGACAAAAAATTAATGAAGGGAAGAAGAGCGATAGAGTAACTAAATTCATTACTGAAAGCAAAAAATGTGCCAAGAATACCTAAACTACGGGTCTACGAGACAGTAATCAGACCCACAGTGGTGTATGCCAGTGAAACGTGGATTATAAACCAGCAGGAAGAAAAGAAAGTAAAGATCTGAGAAAGAAAGGTGCTCAGAAAAATCTTCAGAGGAATAAAGACGGCAGAGAATATTTGGAGAAGACGAACGAATAAAGAAATAATGAGGATATATGGAAAACCAGCAATTGCGGCAAAAATACGAGCCCAAAGAACTAGATGGCTTGGTCACATTATACGAATGCCAGAGAATCGAAATGTTAAAACAATACTGAAGAAGGGAGAAATGGGGAAAAATGAAGAGGACGTCCAAATAAGAAGTGGTTAGAAGCAGTAAAGCAATACTTGTCAGAAATAGGCGTGAGAAATTGGAAAGAAAAAGCATTATGTTATTGTGTTGTAAAAGAATATTTCTGTGGCTGGAAGGCAAAAGGGGATAAGTCGATTTTTTGCAAAATAGTGTTATGTATACCATTCGACAGCATTTTTGATTGTGCACAATCTTGGTAAAGAGAGTTAAGTGAAAGTTTACTAATTAAAATATTATTATTGATCAAAAAGGGGTAACTTGGCTACAATTTAATCGTTACGACTGTTTTAAGGATAGAACTCAAGATATCTTCTGGAGAGCAAAATAGTAATTACTAGTAAAATGGTATATGTGCACATATTTTCTAACATTATGAAAATAACTGAGAAGCAAAACGATTTAAGTCATGTTAACTTGAGAATTATTCGAAATGTGTGCTAGTAAAAGGCATTAAATCAAGATATTCCCTTTTGCCGGAATGTGATAGAAGAAATATATATGAAAGTATTGCTAGGATATACAAAGTTATCCCTTTTTGCAAGAATGCGGTGTCCACGCAAATCATATTCGTATCAGTTTCTTGTTAGTAATTGTCTAGATTGTGAAGAGAGCACACGCAAATTTTATCAAGGAACGTTCACTACGATGGCAACTCGAAATAACAATTATTATTCCTCCACGTGTGGTATAATTGTTGATTATTGATCACTACATTCCATATTTTTTTTTGGTAAAAGAAAATGTACAGCAAGATTTTGACTCAGACGACAGCGTAAAAGACCCGGCCTATGATCACATTCAAGAAGACCACCATAGTGATTCTGACACAGAACAGGAGAAAAATGGTTCAGATGAACCAAATTTTAAAAACAATGCAGAACATGGCCAACCAATGCACAAAATATTGAAACGAAAAGTAGGAAAAAGAAAAAATAGACAGGCTTTACTAAATACGGGTAAAGTATATGAAACAAACAAAGGAAACGCAATAAAGCTAGACAGTCATGGTCATTGCGAGATTGTAGAAGAAAGTGCAAAGAAAAAATATTTGATGAACATAGATTATCTCTGTTTCAAAATTACTGGGAAATGGGCAACTACGATAGAAGGGTAAGTTGTATTGCCTCATTAATTCAAATTTCTGACAAGAAAATTACTACTAATAGAGGTGATACTGATAAACCTTCAAAAAATAAGGAAAAGTGTTTTACATATTTTATAGAAATTCAAGGAGGAAGAATCCAATGCTGCAAGGTATGTTTTTGTGCTACTTTTGACGAAAGTAATAAATTTATAGAAACTGTTACAAAAAAGAAAATGTCATCCAACTGTGGTATTCCTATGGCTGATGGCAGAGGCAGGCATGAACCAAAAAACAAAATTTCCGAATCTAGAATGGAACTCGTCTATAGCCACATATCTAGTATCTAGTAGCAGAATTAACAAAAGCTAAGATGTATCAATTGTATACTTAGGACATAACATCTGAACCGGTTTCTTATTAAGTTTACTCTCAATCAATAAACAATCGATAAATTAGGCTTAAAGTTTAAAAAACCAAGCAATGATACCTGTAACAATTGTGATATTTTTCACAATCATATTAATATCAGTAAGACAGCTGATGCAAGGAAAAAGTATGAGAATTTATTAGCAGATCATCATATAGAAGCTGAAACTGCTTACGAGTCAAAGAGATTAGACAGATTAAAATGTATAAACAGCAAAAGTCAAAAAATATTTGTATTTGACTTACAGCAGGTTTTTCCTACTCCTTACTTACAAACTTATACCGTGTTTTACAAACGACAATTAAATACGTATAACTTAACAATTAATGATTGTTCTGCAAAGGTCTCCACTCATTATATGGCATGAAGGTATCGCGGGACGAGGTGCCAACGAAATTGCTTCTTGTTTATTTAAGAGTTTTGCTAATTTACCTTATGAAATAGAGCAAGTCATTTTATACAGTGATACTTGTAACGGACAAAATAAAAACTCAATTGTGGCAGCAATGTTTAGGCTTTTATTAAATCAAAATAATAACTTAAAGGTAATTGATTATAAATTTTTAGTGCCTGGCCATACTCACATGGAGTGTGACGTAGATCACGCAACAATAGAAAGATTTAAGAAGGGCATTTTTTTTAATCCTTTAATCATTTCCTATCCATGTACCTAGATATTGGTATAACTTAGTAAGATCTGCAGGAACAAAATGTACTACTACCGCTAAATAAAAACAAAAAACAGAGGAAACAAACCAAACAGAAAACAATAAGTTTACGGTAGTTGAAATGACCCCAATTCTTTTTTTTTATTTTAAAAATTTATTTAAAGGAATGTTAATAAAGAGAAAGAAGAGAGACAATAAGACTGAAATTTGCTGGAGAAATACAAAATGGCTAAGATACACCAAGGAATTTGGTATTATAAATTTTAAAACATCGCTTCAGGAATGAGAGCCATTTCAAGAAATAAATTTTAGAAGACAAAAAAAAAAGATACACCCATCGATATCAAGAACATTACTTTGGATAATTTGTATGATAAGCCAAGAGAAATAAGTGAAAAAAAAGTAAGCGATCTTTCAGACCTTATTGAGTTAGTTGATGAGAGTGCAAAAGAATTTTATCGTGGACTTGCCCAAATCCCACGAAATTCACAAGATCTGGATAATACTGCTGATACAGATCCAGATATAGATAATTATTTTAGTGATGGCGATTTTTAATAAAATATTCTAAAACAAATATTTGTGGAATTTATTATTTTAAAGAAACAGCTTCCGAAAAGTATTTGTGTTCATCAAAATTTTTTTTTCTTCCTGCGAAAGCTATTCTGTTCGTATTATATAGAATATGTGTTTTTATTTTGTGTTTAGAATGCGTCTCTAATTCTCTTTCTAAGTATCACCTCTAAGAAACCTCCATGTTTAATAATCTTTTTGAAAAAATTTACGTTTTATTTATTGTTCTGTCAATGGTATATCCAGAACAAAATATTTTCTTTGCTTTATTGTGGTTGCCCGTTGTAAGTAGAAATAACTGCAGTTAACACTACAGTACACATATAATGTTAGCCAAGTTACTACCGAGCATAAGGGTATAAATCTACATAACCCCCTTTACCAAGATGATTTTATGTTCATTTCAACTATAACTTGACTTATCTCCTTATGCTTTCTTGAAATAATTAAAAATAATAAATATCCTAAAATATTTTTTTTTAATTTATCAAAATATTGGACACATAGATATTAATTTAAGAAAAAACACTTAAATATATCTAACAGAATGTAAGTCGGATCTAGAAATATACAAACGTTACTAATATTACGTCTATAAGGTAACAAAAAGACCATATGACTTAAAACTGTCTGTACTGAAAAACTTCCAAATGAGAGTTATCCCCTTTTGCCTTCTAGCCACAGATTTTATTTTTGTACTTTTTTAAAATAAATGATTTTATTTAACTATCTCAAGTTTGCAATTATTTAGAACTTTATATTAAGGATAATTATATATCTTTTGAATGTAATTTATATGTTTCTCTGCTTGCGGCATAAACTGCTGTCGCGCGCCCACACTTGTGATTTTTAAAAGCGCTCCCGACCCAGGCCTTAACCCAAAAAAAAAACATTTAAATTGTTCTGTTTTATTGCCCCTAGTAAACTTCCAATGTTTAAACAATACAAGATATTTATATAAAAAAGTATTAAAACGCAAAATAGGGATGACAAATAAGACTTGGGGGTGGTATATGGATTGAATAAAAATATTTATTGTCAGTTACTAATCTATGCTTTAATTATTCTAATGAAAAGTAAATATTTTATTTAATAATATATTGGTTAAGTATATCGTAACCTATCTCAATCTTTAATTTTCATTTTTGAAAACTTAATGTTTTTGAAATATCATATTATTCTACCAATTAAGGATTTATAGATCGTATTAAATAAACAGTAATTTTGGATATCATTTTTGGTACATTACTGTTTTAAAATCCGCCACTGGTGACATGTTATGGTTAACATTTTAGCACTCTAGAACTTTTGGGGGAAAACTTCAAACTGCTTAAGAAATTTTAAATTTGCGGGACTTAAAAAGATAGATAGTTTACACTTTGTGGTATTTGTTTCAAAACAGGGAAAGGCAAAGGCCCTTTGTTGTATGGACTTTGGTTTGTTGTTCTAATTCGTTTTAAATTAGTCTAGAAATAACGAGGGAATGGATACGGCGCCCTTCAACAACTATTTATTAGAAAATTTAGTGAAAGCATTCGGAAAATGTTTCACTTCCATTTAAGCAATTCCTTAGACTTGTAGAAACGTATTTCTAGTTAGTATTTAAACTGAAAGTGACAGAAAACGTTTTTAGACTGGTATAATAAAATAATATAATATAATACGTAGACAAAAGTAAATCTTACTTTTTAGATTTTTTGAATAATTTCTATGTGATAATGATTATTTTTAATCTATTAATTGACTTTGCATCCATCCTTTGAAGATAGATTTGCAGTAAATTATAACAAAATGACACTTGTCAGATAAAATTCTCTAATAAGAGGATATTAACAATTCAACCTAAGATTATGAATGGAATATCACTACAATCTTCGAAAAAGGTTAAATATCTATCAGTTATATATAACTATATATTTATCTACATACTATATATTTTCAGAAATTACTATTGTAGATTATTTATAAAAAAAATAATATCATACCCTTGAAAGATATTTTTGTTTTAATAGAGATACTGATTTTTATTAATATTAAAAAATTAAAAACTAGAAAATTTATTTCAAATTAAAATGTATTTAACAATTTTAATATCGCGTATTTCCACCACGGGCATCGATGCAATCCTAGATCCGAGCTGTAATACTGCTCGATCAGTAATTTACTGTGTCAGATTCTTCTATTTTTCTCTACAGCTAATTGTAATTTCTTAATGGGTTCTAGGAGGATTCCTTCGGGCTTGAACAGCTTTGTAGAACACATTACATGCATGTTCAATGAGATTTATGTCTGGAGATATCGCAGGCCACTCCAAATGAAGAATAATGTCTGCCTCGAGATATGTAGTCATTAACCGCTTGAGTAAAACTACATTTGCAATTTGGATCGTCAACCTTCGAAAGGAGATCGCGCCATGAGAAGAAGAACTACTTGAGTCCTATGTGGGAGCGCTTTACCATCTATAAATTCAAAAATTTCACCCATAGCTCTGACCCTAATCTCACCAGAGGTTTTAAAATACGTATGATGTACCTTTCTCTTGTTAAAGTCCCGTCAATAACCATTAATTCCGTGCGTCTACCTGTCATAACACCTATCCAAAACAGAACACTGCCCCTTGCGAAAAGAAGTATGAGACTGACATTTGCTAGTTTTATAGCTCTTTTTGGCTCTCGCTAAATACAAATCGCCACCTATCACTATTTAAACTGATTCTGGTTTTGTCTAAAAAAAATCACACAATTTCAAAATTGTTGAGGAAACTGTATGTGTTCTTCAACCCACTGGAGGTGGTGCAAAACATCTAGGTTGTAGCTAAGGAATTCTTATTGATCGACAACTCCTCAAACCTGACTCTAAAATTCTTTTTCTTGTTGTAGCCAGCGATACTCTGACTCCTGTAGTATAACTGAGGTCTCTTTAGAGGGCTGGTACAGACATAGAAAAATATTTCCGAATGGAAAGTCTGATATAGCTATTTTGTTGCCAATTGGTAACTAGGCGTATACCAGAGCGAGTTCTACAAATGTTTACAGCTTGACAAAACCAGATCAATTAAATGGGTATTTAAATAAAATAAAAAACCAAAAAGGTGTATCTTTATCTATAAAAAAGGCCCAAAAACTATTTGAAAAGGATTCACAATTTCTAAAATAAAAGATTTTCCATTAAACCAATTGTTTTTTTTCTAAGATAATTTAAAATGTATAAGTCTTACACTTACTTTTACCTTGGTCAAAATAAATTTTATAGGATATTATTATGCTAATATTTCAGTAATTTGCATTTATAATTTTTTTTATACTACTGTTTATTTACAATCTACATCACTACAGAGTATTAACTAAATAGGTAAAAGAAATAATAAATTAGACTTACTCACAATCAACTTATTAACTATCCAGACGACCGGTTTCGCTTTCTACAATATGCAAAGAATCTTCAGGTCTCGATACAAAGTTAAATAAATGATGCCGGTACTCTATTAATTGATGGTTGAAAGAACATGGTTCAAACTATCCTGTATTGTTGATTGAAAAACTTAAGTCTGCTATTGTAATTGTTTGACAGTAAACGGGGAAGTTCTTGAGGAGACAGATTTTATCCAATGAAGTATTTTATTATTAAAGTATTTTATTATATTTATATTTAAATTATAAAAAATATAAGAATTTTATTATTAAAATCTAATAGATAACATAAAAACTCATTGTCTCCAAGTAAGAGATGTAGTGCATTCAAGTCCTTCTCCCTTTTTTAAATTTAATGTTTGTTTCGTCCCCCTTTTAAGTGTTTTCTGTGTGTTTTCCGTGTGTCTTAAATTGTCCTTAATTTTTAACTTTAAATACTTGACTTTGCAATCATTTGCCATATATTTCAATCGAACTTTATCAAAGAAATTTGATAATTACAAGTTAAAAGAATTGCACACCCACACAATTTGTACATCTAATCTCATTCATTGTCTTACAACTGTCACCTTCATAAAATAAAATCTCAATAAATAACACACATTTCATAAATATATCTCTAGAATAAATATAAATAACTTTCAAATAACTCAATGGTATGGAACATTACTTTCATCTAACAAACAATTACATTACACCTATCTCTACTTCATTGGATAAAATCTGCCTCCTCAAGAACTTCCCCGTTTACTGTCAAACAATTACAATAGCAGACTTAAGTTCTCCAATCAACAATACAGGATAGTTTGAACCATGTTCTTTCAACCATCAATTAATAGAGTACCGGCATCATTTATTTAACCTTGTATCGAGACCTGAAGATGCTTTGCATATTGTAGAAAGCGAAACCGGTCGTCTGGATAGTTAAATTTAATTGATTGTGAGTAAGTCTAATTTATTATTTCTTTTACCTTTTGAAATGGACTCACGCAAGCAACACATTCATGATTTTATTAAGTAAATGTATTGCAGGTTTTGGGCGTGAAGGAGAGATATCCAATGATGTCTCACCTTATTCTATTTTGGTTTAATTTTAAATTAGGTCTTGGCGCCAGGTTCTATCTAGTCTTCTTGTGGCTGGACCATTGTTGAATAATTCTCTTACTAGCTCATTTTTATGGTGAATGGTACGTTCACTTAGTGACTCCGTAGCTCGATGGATTTTTTCTCTGATGAAAGGAATCTTTAAATCGTAGTGAAGTGTTTGATTACTTACGTACCATGGTGCATCCACTATCGATCTTAGCATTTTAGACTGGAATCTTTGGATAATATTCAGCGACGTTGGCTTTGCACAGCCCTATAGGTGTAGTCCGCAGAACCAGATAGGTTTGAGTATGGCTTTGTATAGAAGAATTTTATTTTGGATGTTAAGTTTTGATTTACGTCCAAGGAGCCAATACATTTGCCGGAATTTTAAGTCGAGCTGTCTTCTTTTGGTCTGGATATGTTTCTTCCAAGTGAGACGTCAAGATGGAGGCCAAGGTAACTAGCGTCTGTTACTGTTGGTATTCTTACATTTTCCATTTTTACAGGTGAGCATATGTTGTGACGGTTGGTTAATGTTATTTGACTTGATTTTGTTTTATTTACTTTTGTTCTCCATTACGTATACCAATCACTGAGTATGTTCAGATGATGTTGCAGGTTTTGTGGGGCTTGTATGGGATCTTCATTTACAGCTAGTATTGCTACGTTGTCAGCAAAGCAAGCGATTGTAGTATTATTAGTCTCTGGTATATCGGCTGTGTAGAATGAGAAAAGGAGCGGCCCTAGAACACTACCCTGTGGGACTCCTGAGTTGATAGGACAGACGTTGGATTGTTGGTCTTTGAATTTTACAAAGAAATATCTATTTAATATGTAGGATTTAAGTAGGAGAAAATAGTTATTGGATAGTGCTATTTATACTTTGTAAAGCAGACCTCTGTGCCAGAGTTTTGTCAAACGATTGTGAGGTGTCTAGAAATACAGCGTTGAAGTATTTCTTTTTGTCAAAACTTTTTAATATTTTATTTATCACTCGATGGATTTGTTGGATAGTGGAGTGATTTTCCCGAAAACCAAACTGATGTTTTGAAAGTAATGTTAGGAATTCATGATTTGCGTATATCCTTTGTAGCAGCAATCTTTCTAAAATTTTACTTACGGTTGGAAGTAGGTCGATGAGTCGATAAGATGTTACTTCATTGGGCTCTTTCCCTGGCTTGAGGATCATAATGATTTCAGCAAATTTCCATATTTTTGGAAAGTATGATAAGCTTAGCATGCGGTTAAATATAACTGTTATCTAAGTAATGGTCTTGCGAGGAAGTTGTTTTAGTACTTGTGCCGAGACTAAATCATAATCTGGGGCCTTTCGTGAGTTGAGTTTGTTTATATCTTTCGGGAGTAAAAAAATTTAATTGGAAGGGACAGTTGACATGCTGCACCAATTAGTTCTTCCACTTTTTCATCAGGATTTGCTGGCTCTGTTTGAAATACGTTTGTAAGATGTTCAGAAAAGACTCAGCTTTTTCTTTGCTGGAACAGGCCGATTCGCCATTTGGTTTACGGATGGGAGGGATAGTTGTGTATGGTTTCTTAAACTTCTTAGTCGCCTTCCATAACGTCTGGTCATTTGCTGTAAGGTTTGTAAGGTAATGTTGCTATGAGATTACTTGTATATAACTGTTCTATCGTATGTAATGCACTGAGAGTGTCGGTAATTATGACAGAATTTGAAATTATTTGGGAAAGTATATAAATGAGGGCTTGCAGAATTGAGTATAGTTCTCCAGAGTAAATACTGCAACTGAAAGATAATTTAAACTGTAATACAATGTTCGGAGTTATAACTGCTGATTACACACCATCAATAGTTTTGGATGAATCTGTATAGATATGACAATGATATGGGAAAGAAGCAAATATGTTTTAAAATGATTGAATAATTGTTGCATGGGGTGTCTCAAGCTTATTGTATTTAGAAAGAGTCAGATCACATATTACAGGAGAAAAGGTCTAGGACGGAGGTGTGACTGTATTTGTCTGAATTAAAAATTTGGGAATTGAATATTATAAAAAAAGAGATATCTTCTGATTCACTCGTAAAAGGGAGGGTTCGTCCTTTTTTATTTATATAAGTTTCCTTGAAACGTTCAGTGATAGTATGATGGAAAGTGGTATGCGATTTTATCGCACATATAGATGATGCGTATGTTAATGACAAGTATTTGGTATGTCTTCTGTGCAGATGAGTATAAAACTGATCCATATCCGAGTTTTGATCGTACTAGTAATTTGTAAATATGAATCAGACTTTTAAAATCTGAGCCCCAATTACGATTGCACAGTATTCGCATTCAATTGAGAGCAGATTGACAAGATTGTTTGATATACATAATATGGCATTTCCAAGATAGTTTCTTATCAAAATGCATTCCTAATTTTTGTTTTACTTATAATTCAATTTTTAATATTTCGATTTTTAGTTCCTATTCCTTATAATAATGTTTGATAATAATGTTTATTAGATTTCTTCCATCAGGAGTTCCATTTAGTGGAACTCTAGGGATAGTTTACCACCTGCATGGGGTTGATTAACTCGAACTCACTGGATACTCATAATTACTTTATTGGTTCTCTAAGTACAATAAGAGAGAGAGTACCCAGTTGACGTATGACGACACTAGCTTGGACTGTTAACTCTTAATTCCTAATAATCTACTCCCGTTATTTTCCAGCTATTTAACTCACGTTAGTTTGTTTATGTAATATTGCTTTACTAATATAATTTGTACACAAGATCAAATAAACTTTTGATTACATTGAAATTTTCACTAGGTCAGCCCCTCGGTAAGCATGTTCTAGTTACACCGATATTTTCAATGTCATAAACAAACAATCACCTTGAGCAATAAGCAATGATTAATATTATTAAAAGGATTTTAAATTTTTAAACTGAATTGGGTTACTTAGATCAGATTTCTTGATGCTTAATTAAATCCCATTACATCTTTAATATCCTTTCTCTCTCTTCTTTGTCCTCTTATGGATAATTCTCTTCAATTAAAACTTCCAGTTTTCGTTAATATTTTTCTTGGTTTTTATATTTGATTTATATTTGGATACTTCCTCAATAAATAAAAGTTCCTCTTTTTGTGAAATTCATATCACGTTTTATACAAACATAATTAATAACAAATAATTTTACGCAAAAATTAACATTGAACAAGAAATAAGGTTATTTCTACACAAATAAAGAAGAATTAATAGAAACACAATTACCAACCCACAAATTTAAACACCAAAGTTTACTTTTAATAATGAAAAGAGCTGTAGGTATTATGAAACCGGGTGTGACACTACAGTGTACTTTATTCTAAAGTGGACATTAGTTAAAGTTTAGTTTAGGTTTTCATTATGAAATTTCACTTTAATTTTTATTCTATACACGTCTTGTTTTAAAATAATGTTATATGGATATAATGTCGGATTTTTACAATTATCAGTTCAAAAATTGTATTAAAGTATGAAAAAAAGAGTTATTAGTAAAACCTTTTAAGCTTAACTTTCATATTTATACTTTGGAAAATATTTCTAAATCAGCATATTGGCTTTTTAATAGTAGTTCCAGGAATCAATTGAAAGAGTTCAATTACGTGACGAGGAGTGACGGTTATATAACATTAAACTTAAATAATTAAATAATAATAAAAATACTTAATTAATAAAAAATAAAATTACTTTATTCAATTTTAAACACATTATTTAAGTTTAAAAAAATACAGAAAACATAGCATGAAGCGTCGCGCTAGTCTTCAGTAAGGTCCTGTGCATATAAGGGCGTTAGACGCAGCGTTGAACGCACGTTACAAAAACAAGTGGTATCGTACACATGACAGCGCTTAACGCCGCGGTTTACCAGAATGTCGACAGCCACTACGGTTATGGAGTTAGAGGAGTTTGCATGTTGTTACACCGTTGAGTCAGTGCAAGGCAAAGACGACAAAGAAGATGGTGGGTGCACCTTGAAATGAATGATGATTGTGATTCTGTACCCCAAATTGAGAAAATACCCTGAAAAGTTTTTTAACTATATCCAAATGAGTATAACATATTTTGATGAACTGTTAACTTTATTAAAAGGATGCTTATCACCATGTGAAAATGCAGTAATGGATGAGATTTCACCGAAAGAAACACTCGTTGTATTCTTAAGCTAGTTATTTATATTAACTTTTTATATAATCAACTTTTTTTAAACCACTCTTTTAAGAACAACTGTTGTGTAGCATTTGGAAGTAGTTATTGTGTTTAATCATAAGTGAAAATTAGAAAGAGACTGTTTCACTTTCTTCAAGGGGACGACGCAAAAAAGAAAAATAAGCTGGAATTTGCAGTACAAATGCTAACGGCTGTTATACAAAACGCTGCTTGGGAATCTACTCCTATAAGTTAAAAAAGTAATTCTAAAGACAACAATGTTCCATTACATTCAAACAAATTCTAACCGAAAAAAGGAGAGCGCGGGCAAAATGTCAAAGGTTCCGGAATCCACTCACCTGATAGAAGTTGGGCCCAAACTGACAAATAAAAATCTAATCTATTTGTAGAATGTTTGGAAAATATATTTATTCCAAATTTAGGTCAAAACAAAAATGATGGAGTCAGCGAATATCTAGATACACCCTGCCAACTATCACCTCCAATAAAAGCATTCTTTCCGTTCGAGGTTCGCAGAATAATAATGAGTACCAACTCTCACAAAGCCCCAGGATACAATTTAATCGATGGGAGAATCCTAAAACATCTTACCAGGAAAGCAGTTCTCATGCTTACTATGATCTAGAATAGAATGCTGCAGTTAAACTATTTTCCAATCTCGTGGAAATATTTTTTGGATTCATTTTTGGTCCGATGGATATAAGATATTCTTCTAGTTTTATTTTATAATTTAGATTTGAAAACTATAGCTTAATTTTTGAAAAGGAACTTCGGTTGGCTAAGAGCTCTTGAGTAACTATGATGTTGATTGTTAGAGTTGGTATCAGTCATAATAAAAGAATTATTTTGTAACTCCATTATTTTTCAATAACTATATGACCTACCTTGCAGCAGATCTAACTCATAAGAGGGACAAAATATTAAGGCAATGTCTTAATTTAGACTGAAAGATGCATGGAAATTACACATACTTTATCGTTTATCGGTACTATAACTTGAATCTGGCTACTTTCAACAGTTTATCACACTAAATGTTTATATAGTATAAAATTTATATGGTCGTTTTTACTCTCAAAATGTAATAATTAATGACATCTCAAAAGAAGTTCGTCAACCGGTAAAAGCTCTATTGTACGCTGATGATCTACTTATTTACTGTAGTGAAGCAAGCCTCTCCAGTACATCAACTCCTCAAAATCTAAGATACTAAGATTTACCAAAAAGCAAAGTGTTCAAAACCCGGAAATATATCTAAACGATGTTCCTTTATCTACAATAAATCATCTTAAAATCTTGAGGCTAATATTCGATCAGAAGTTAAACTGGAAAATACACTTAAAAATCAAAAGGACAACTGTGCTGGTAAACTAAACATATTGAAAGCACATCATAAATGGGGAACTGAAGAAAATATGTTATTGGAAATCTATAGAGCTCTTATTTGCTCTAGATTAGATTATGGATGCATGCTCTACATGACCGCCTATAATACTTATCTTAAAACTCTAAATTCAATATATGTCTAGGTGCATTTCGATCTAGAACCGCCGAAAGCATGTGCATTGAAGCCTCGGAACCTCCTCTTTTCATACGACGTCAGCTTATACTCTCTTCTTATACCACTAGAGTTTCCGCCAATCCAAAACACTCAGTAATTAAGCTCATTAACATTCACCACGCTTCTGAAAATAGAGACAGATCTGTTTACCCCCCTCCACAATTAAAAAATCCTTTACTAGCAGCTATAGACCTGAATATAACTACCCCCATCAGTACTTCCAATATTCCTTCATGGACCAAAAAGCTACCTGCTTTTAATACCAGTCTAATTTCACATAAAAAAGAAGACACTCATAATCACAATTATTTTAAGAAGCAATAAATGCAAAACAGTTTAATCAAGTTCTTTATACCGACGCATCTAAAGATGAAAATAATACTGGTGTGCTGTCTGTACTGAAAACATAACTTTAGCTCTACACCGACTACCAACCACTTGTAACTTAAAGCTCTTGAAAGGACTTCTCCTAATCCGAAATCTCTAGCTATATGCACCGATTATCTTTCTTGAATTCAGTCCATTGCCAACATATACTCGTTAAATCCGATAGTCCAAAAAATTCAACACATCTGTCATCAAAACCACAGTAGGGGAACATCAATAACTGTTTTTTGGACCCCATCTCACGTGAGAATCAGTGGAAATGAGTCTGCAGATATCGCAGCAATAAAAGCAAGTTGTTCTGACCTACGCCTAGAAAAAATTTAAATTCATTAAGATCTAGCAGCAACCATAAAACAAAACACTCGTAAAACATAGCAAAATCATTGAAATGGACAAAACAAGAAACTGCACATAATTAATCTCACTCTACACTCATTTAAGATACCTGCAATGACTAGGAGAGACAAACTGATCATTTGAAGACTCCGAATAGGACACACTCGCTTCACTCACGGATACCTGATGGCTTCCGAAAACCCACCTGCTTGTGAACATCGTGATTCTCACCGTTTTACAGTAAAACACTTACTCGTTGAGTGCAGTTATTATAGAATATATAGACTAGCGCATAATATAAACGGTAACCTGAAACAGATACTTAGTTCGCCAAATGTGTACAGTGTTCTAATTGACTTTTTAAAAGATTGCTGATTATATTATCATTTATACAAAATTTTGTAACATTGTTCGTTCAAAAAAAAAAAACAAAGTTTGTAACACTATACTTTTCTAGATCTAATGTAACTGACTGTATTTATCTTATATAATGTAATAATCTTATATGTATAATGTAATACTCCAGATGTTTTTGTACCCGTTTCAATGGCCATAGATGTCGAGGCACGGTAATTTCAATTAAAAAAATGTAATAATTTATCAGGAACGATCAAATAGCGTGTATTTAAACTTATAGCAGTTATTTTTCAAATGTTATGTTTCATTGATGTATTTTTCTAGTTATTGAAAAAACTTAATCTAAAACTTCTATATAATTTTTCATTTTATTTTATTTTAATACTGCAATTATTTGAGTTCAGTAAGAAAAAATGTCTAGACATACCTATATAATAAAAAACTTTCTTTATTTAGTTTTTTTCAACACCCGTTAAATAAATATTCATAAAGTAAGTACATTATTTCATACAATTCAATAAAAAAACGAAACTAATAGCCGTTCGATAAACTGTCCGAGAGAGTTAATCGTTTCTATATGGCTGTATAATGCCAAAGCTACTCTTTTTAATTTGTAGAATGGTTTGGTAGTCAGAGCGCGTTGCCTAGAATTGCACAACCATCTCACGGCTGTGCTACAGCACTTCCTGTTCGTGTTAAACACAAGATTATTTCAGCCCTGTCAGCTAGCGGTTCGTTTCATTTCCACCCGTTCTTAAAGATAGAGTATAATAAAGTTTCTTAAAACATGTAACTCCATACTTTAATGGGCATTGAGAAGTTCTATTTTCTTGATTGGGTTTTTAGAATCTTCAAAAGTTATACTGGATTTTTGAAATGACGAGCTAATATCTCCTGAGTTACGGAGAAACGATAGAGATCATTGTTTGGATAACTCTATTTTATATTTAAATTATTTAAAAAAACTTTAAAACTTTAAAAAAATTTTAATTTAAATTTTTTTTTTAAAATTACCCAAAATGGATTTATAAGTTTTCAGAACGTTTTCGATTCTATCAGATCATTACAGTAGACTCCCTTTTAACCGGCCACCTCGGGACCAAAGCCTGACCGGTTGACCAAATGGCCGGTTAATCTGATGTGCAGGGATTTTCATGAGAAAAAACAAGTTTGTACATACATACATACATATATCAAACACATGTACAAGAAGGTGTATATTAATAAAGATCACGGAGTATACAGTTGAACACTATTTATTTCTATGTACATATACATATACATATTTTTTTTTTTTTTTTTATTTCGAATTAACGTGTCTCAACATCTTAGGTCATTGACACGGGAGCAAAGGTTTACAATAGTACTTACAAAGTTATGATACAAAGTTTACAATTGTGAAGAATAAAAATATTATGTAAATTATATTTTGTTAAACAATTGAGAAGTCTTTAAAAAATCTATTAGGCTCTTGAGTCGGCTTGAACAGTTCAGAAGTTCTTCTAGACTATGGGTTATATTGTTGGCAATGCGGGTGGCCTGGTAGTGCTGACATTCTGTGAGGATGTGTTTGACGGTGATAGGAATATCGTTGCAGTGAGAGCATAACTGTTGGTCTGTAGAGGACATAAGATGACCGTGTGTCAAACGTGTGTGTCCTATTCTCAATCTTCGTATTGCTATCTTTTCTTTTCTGTTCAGAGATGCTAGGGATAAATAGCTGTAAACATTAGGTTGTATTTCTCTGAGCTTTGTGTTTTTGGTGATCCAAAGTTTCTGCCACTTGTCTTGGATATTTCTTTTGAATTTTGATTTTAAATCTTCTTGGAGCTGTATGTTGTAGACAGGTAAGTTGGATGTAGATGCTTCTTTTGCAGCGCTGTCAGCCATCTCATTTCCTTGGATGCCGATATGAGAAGGCACCCATATTATTGTTATTGAAGTCCCTCGGGAAGCGAGGAGATGGATCGATTCTAATATTTTTTGTACTAAATGATGTTAATTGTAGATATTTTTTAACGAATGAATTGCGGATAAGGAATCAGTACACAGAGCTACACTTTGATGATTGTCAAAAGGGAACTCGAGAGCTTTTGAAATACTAAAGAGTTCTCCTGAAAATACGCTACATTCGTTTGATATTCGGTATTGTCGCAGCACTGTATCAACTGTAGTGACAGAACAGCCAACTCCATCTGCGTTTCGGGATGCATCGGTATAAAGCACCTTATCATAGTGGGATGTATTCACAATATCTTTGAAAGCTTGTCGAAAAAAGATATTATTTGTTTGTTGCTTATTAAATTTACAGAGAGAAGTGTTTATAAAAGGAGGTGTTCTAGACCATGGCGGGGATTCTGATTTTATAGATGCAATTGTTTGAGATAATTTTGTGTCTTGGCACAAGGTTTGTAGGATCTGTGGTATTGAAAGTATACATCTGGGCGAGATTACGAGTCCAGGTCTTGGCGAAGTCAGAAGATTAAATACAGGGTTAGTCGGATTCGACGAAATTCTGCTAGCATAAGATAGGAGTAGTTGCTGCCTCCGGAGGTAAAGGGGGAGTTCATGAGATTCACAATAGAGACTTTCAGCGGGACTGGATCGAAAAGCTCCTAAGCAAATTCGGAGAGCAGTGTTGTGAACAGAGTTTAAAGATTTTAATAAATTATTGGATGCAGACAAGTAAACTATACAACCATAGTCTAATTTGGATCGGATTATAGCTCGATATATTTTGAGTAGTACACTTTCATCGGCACCCCATTGGTGGTGGGACAATGTCTTTAACAAATTCATTCTGCTTAAACAGATGCCTTTTATTTCATCGATATGACGTCGCCAGGTGAGTTTGTTATCGACAGTTAGCCCTAAAAACTTGTAATGATCAATTGACTCTAAACTTACTCCGTTTAGTGTTATTTTGGGTATTTCTGTGCTGTTGTATCTCCTGGTGAATTTAATTATTTTGGATTTATTGGAAGAGAACCTAAAGCCAGTTTTCTCGGACCATGTAGTAAGGGACTCGACAGAATTTTGTAATAAAGATGAGGTTGCAGCTGTGGATTTTCCTTGACAGTATACAATAAGGTCGTCTGCGTATAGGGCAAATTTAACAGGAGATTTTATATGAGAGCAAATATCATTGATGGCTAGCAAAAAGAGGGTAGAACTCAAAGTAGAACCTTGAGGTACACCATTTTCAGTGACACATTTGTCGGATAATACTCCGTTAACTGTGATTCTGAAATTTCTGTTATTTAAAAAGTTGTTTATAAAGCAAAATATGTTGCCCGTAAGATCATTTTCTACCAGTTTTTTAAGGATAACCGACTTACATGTTGTATCGAAAGCACTTTCTATATCAAAAATTACTGCAATTACGTCTTGCTTGGAGGCCATAGCATTTGCTATATCTGTTTGTAGAATCACTAAATTATCAGTGGTGCTTCTATTAGGTCTAAAACCTGATTGAGCAGGGTTAAGGATATTGTTTTTTTCTAGATACCAGATTAATCGCTTATTGATCATTTTTTCAAATAATTTACAAAGAGTACATGTTAAAGAGATTGGCCTAAACGAGTTTGGAGAGTTGGGAAGAGAGCTGCTTTTTTTGATAGGAAATATAATGGATTCCCTCCATTTGGAAGGAAATTCTTGTCGGGACCAGATTAGGTTGTACAACTCAAGCAATTTGTTTATGGTTTCTTCATGGAGATATTTGAGGAAAATTGAGGGAATGTCATCAGGGCCAGCAGCTGAGTTTTTTGTAGTGGATAGGGCTAGAGTCAATTCTTGTTTAGAAAAGGGTAGGTTTATTGGGTTGGAAATATCGTTAGTTTTACCACTTGCGATGTTAAAAGAGTGTGAAGGAGACTTATTTTGGTTTAGCGTTTTGGATTGAAAGTGATGCGCAAAGATCTTGGCAATACTTTGACTTTGAGTAACTATTTTGTTGTCATGAATTAAGGCGGGGATTTTGTGGGCGGTGCTTTGACCTTCCATATGTTTAATTTTATTCCAAACTTGGCTTGGAGGTGTGTCGGAAGAAATAGAATTGATATAAAGGTTCCAAGAAGTCTTTTTGCTTTCCTTTATGATACGTTTTGATTTAGCTTTAGCTAATTTAAACTTGATAAGATTTTCATTAGTTCTTGTTCGTCTATATTTATTCAGAGCTTTCTTGCATACACGAACTGCTACAGCACAGGAGTCATTCCACCAAGGAACTGATTTTCGTGTAGGTTTAACAGAATATTTTCCTATATATTTTTGAGCAGAGTTAATTATGCAATTAGTGAACTGATCAACTAAGTGGTCTATGTTACATTCATATTTAATTGAATTGACTTGATCTCGGGCGTTTTGGCTGAAATTCATCCAGTCCGCTTGTGCAATACGCCATTTACTTATTGGGTTGTACGATTTAGGTATATTGTCTGAGATTAATATAGGGAAATGATCACTATCGAACAGACTATCTAGTGGACACCATGTTAGAGATGGACCTAGTTTTGGATCACAAAGGCTGAGATCGATATTTGAGAAAGTTCCTGAAGATATATTGAAGTGGGTGCTACAACCAGTATTGAGTAGAAATATATCTTCATTGCTAATTATGTTTTCTATAATTTTTCCTCTGCCAAATGTGCTGTTAGATCCCCACATTGTGCTGTGAGCATTAAAATCTCCTACGAGGATGAATGGGGATGGGAGTTCTGCTATTAACTTAGAAATTTCTGTATGATTTATCCCCTTATTAGGTGGTAAATATATATTGCAAATAGTGATTTTATGAGGACACCAGAATGAAACAGCTACTACCTCTAAATTAGAAGTGATGTTAAATTTTTCGGAATATATATCTGACGATACAAAAATAGAAGTACCGCCACTTGCGCGTAGGGGTGTGGATCTAATCTGATGATAGCCTATGTAATTTTTTAGGTACGGATTTTGGGTTTCCTTTAAATTAGTTTCTTGTAGACAAAGAATATCTGGAGCGGTCTCTTGGATAAGTTGTTGGATGCGTTCTAGACGGGCGTAAAACCCATCACAATTCCATTGTATTAAAGAGAAAGATTATTTTAAAGAGTTTTGGGAGGCAAGGGAAGTATCAGAGTAAGATTCATCGTCACTGGGATCTGTTTGTGAAAGACATGGTAATGTTATTGTATCGTTATTTTCTGCAGATTTAATATTGTATTGATGTCTGATTTTTTTCATTAATCGTGTAAATCTGTTTTTTATTGTTCTTTGAGAAAGATGCGGGTAGATAGAAATCAAATTGGTAAGGAGTGTATTGATGTCATTTGTAAACTTTAGGGCCTCATGATAGGGTTCACTACTACCTTTAGTATTTTCTAAAAACGCAAAAAGATCGTTTAAGGAGAGTATATTGTTTTGTGGATTTTTGTTGTAATATTCGGTAATGTCAAGCTTAGTAATATCAGAGATACTGGTATCATCCGTTTTTCGCTTTTTCTTTTTGGATTTTCTTTTAGTTGATTCATTAGGGATATAAGGCGGTTGCATTTCAGAGGTTTCAGCTAACGGAGTTGTAGGAAGACTAGATTCGTCATTAAGTGATTCCGAAGGAGGTCTTTTTTGGCCTATTACTGGAATGTCTTGAGATGATTGGACGCTTTCATTTATATTCGTGCTAGGTTCATTGTTAGAGATGGGAGCTCGGGTTTCTGACTGTATAGGAATAATGACCGATGGGGGATTAATGCAGTTATTTGCAACATGTCCTGTTTGCTTGCAGATAAAACATTCCATTCTATCTGTAGAAAGAAAAATTCTATGTTCATGACCATCATATGGAATAGTTATTGATGTTTGTAATTCGTAGTTATCAGAAGGGGGAAATGTATAAACTTGGCGCCTGAAGCTTAAAACATGACTGTATTCATCTCCAGGGATACCTGCTTTGAGAAACGATATGGGGGATGCTAGTTGTAAGCCAAGACTTTTTATAGCATTTTCAGCTAGATCATGAGGAATAAAAGGTGATATATTTGAAATAACAATTCTTTTGGTTGGAGATATAAGTCTCCGAATATTTAGTGAAAATGTATTAATTTGAATGAATGGATGAGACTTTATCAATTTTTCGACAAGTTCAGAATTAGATAAGTAAATACATACCCTATTATTCGATATCCTGGATGCGAAGCAAATGTTCTTGGCCCCAATGATAGTTCCGATTGCATGTACATAATCGTATAGCTTTAAACTATTCTCGGCATGAAGAACCACGGCCTGATCCTTTTTTGGGAACGTTGGTCTAGGTGCTGATTTTACTGCAGCCGTGTAAGATATGTTACTGTTGGTGGTTGGGTTTGTGTTGGTTACAATTTGGTTTGTTGACATTGTTGGATTTGAAGCATCCTCGTAGTCAAAGACAGCTTTTTGCAATTTGTTTGTATTCATTGTTGAGTGTCAGAAGGCGGTAACTTATCATACACCATAGTGATGGAAGTTGCCTAGATATGGAGCAACTAGTGTAATGCCCAAAAATGTTGTTATTTTCTTGTAAGGTTATAATGCACTTAATGAAATATTGTTTATACAAGTTTAGCGATTATATGCACCCGCGAAAGTACACGTATATAGTTACACTGTACTTTGTTATTGTCTGGAACAAGTATAAATCGCAAAACAAGTTTAAAAACTATTATAAACACTGTAAATTACGAGAACGACAAAAACGATGTTTACTCGTTCAGGTACCGAAGTCAATTCCATATACATATTTAAATATGGTAAAAACTTGTTTTAAAAAAATCGGTAACTTTCTTCTGTTTCTTAACATTGTGAATTTTTAAAAGCTATATCTCTCCATTTTTTTAAAATTAAGATGAACCAGGTTGTTGTTCAATATACTTCAATGCCACCTCCATTGCAGCCCTTTCTTCGGTGTGGTCGACCTTTTCCTCTCCGTCAAGATCATCATCATCAGTCTTCTCATTTTCATAGGGCTCTTCATGTGTTGCTAGTGTAATTATTTTGTCGTCTGTCAAAAATTCGTTTTCAAGTTCCTCGTCACAGTTTATTCATTCTTCAATATATTCGGCCTGCAATTGGACATTTTCGGATAAAGTTTGGAGATCTTGAAGAATGGTGGTAGAATTATCTTCTTTGTGTGATTGTAGACACTCAACAAGTTCCTCAATGTTTACCCAAAGTTTTCGTCAACACTTAACGAACGTAGAAGCAGAGATTTCTTGGAAGGCGGAAGCTAACATGTAAATTGCATCCTTTTTAAGTTAATTTTTTTGATGATATCAATAAGACTGAGATCTTTACTTTCTGCGCATTGTAAAATTTCGGACTTTAGGAGGAAGAAAGATAATTTTTATGTCATCTGTCTCACATGTTAGATTTCCAGGATGAGTTGGAGTATTATCCAGAAGTAGAACTGCTTCAGTAGGAAGATTTCCGCTCTTAAGATTGCGTTACTTTCGGAATAAATTCACGCTCAAACCATTCTTTGAATAGAGCAGCGCTCATCCATGCTAATTTTTGTGATCTGTAGAATGCGGGGAGGGACGATGGATGTAAGTTTTCAAATTCTCGCGGTTTAGCGGACTTACCAATAACGAAAAGAGGAATTTTGTATGTTCCTTCTGCATTTAAACAAACAGCAACTGCAATGCGCTCTTTATTCTTTTTAAATCTACAAGCCGATTTTTGTCTTTTTGACTTCCCAAAAATGTTTTTGCTGGAAGCATTTTAAAATTGAGACCCGTCTCATCCATGTTATATACTTGTTCGGGTTTTAATTTTTCCATTTTTATAATTTCTACAAACTTAGTTGCACCTGACTTAGCTAAAATTAGTTGCACCTGACTCCGTGACGTGCCTTCTAGCAAGTCAGCCTTCACTTGCAATAAATTCGCCTCTGTCTATAATTTTGCTGTGTATATATAAGGCCTTTTCCCTTAGAATCGGGCCGCTAATAGGTGTGCCCCTTTGCCGCTCTTGAAGGAACCACAACCAAAGAGCTTCATCTACTATCTCGAATTTCGTTTTTTTTTAGTGCATCTAGTTTTTAGATTTTTATCTGATTCCATTTGGGCACAGAAATCCTCGATTGAACGCCGATCCCTTCGACCGTCATTCACTGTACTTTTCCCCATATTCAACTCTAAAGAAATTTTCTTTACCGATTCACCTTTGTCAATCGGTTTAAGCACGCTTAGACGTTTTTCCATCGTCACAACCACAAGTTTACGCTTCTCACTCATTTTCGCACAAGACGAATTCAATGTTCCTCGAAAGCAAAAACAGAACTGACAACCGGGAGCGAGAGACGATCATCAAGCGGCGCTTGATGATCGTCTCGTACTCAAAACAATAGGAAAGGGGAGTGACCGGTTAATCCGACGGACGGTTAATGCGGGACCGGTTAAGAGGGAGTCTACTTTATTAGTGAAAAAAATACATAGCATTATCTATCAGATAAGCAGAACACTCTAAACGGGACAACACTTACGCCTTCTCTTATTATCTCAAAGTAAATAAACATCATTTAAACATTCCAGACGATGTATCTTTGATTCATAATATTCAAGAGAAAAACATACTCCGTTAAGATCTGTATGAAGATCTAGATATTGTCAGAGACATTAGGACTAGCCCCAATTTCGTCAATCGTTGCCTCACTTTTAATCGTGACTTCACTCCCATACATTGACAATTATTTTCGTAATCTTTATTCCATTCTTCCTTTTAGAATTCATTGTTTTCTCATTGCTACTTGACTATTACCTTTCTTTTCCATTTGCCTTCATCTTGTTTGTTCTTCACAATATAAACATTATTTAATATCACTTATTACAAACATTCAGCCTAGTAGTCTTTCTCAGTTTATCTGAGGTTACCTACCATTTTTTTTTTGTAGCTCAACCTTCTACGTCCCCTCCTATAAATATCATATTAACTCTTTCCTTACTGTGACAACATCTAATCTTAACATTCCCATTTTCGCCCCCTCTAACTTCGGTCAATAATCATTCCACACACAACTATAAATTCTTTCATTTACATATCTACTCCTCTAACCCTCTCTGATAGTTCTCAAAGTATAAAATTTTTATAATCGAGTTATAGTTATCATTTATAAATAGTTTAGATTGAAGTTAAAATTTTTATAGTTTTTAATCTTCCTAATAGTAAGCCGTAATAAATTGTAAGCTTTTGAGGCTAAATGATATGCAAATCTTGCATGTACATGTATATTATACTTAGGTATTCTCAACAATTCATTTGTTATACTACGTGTTACAATGTTATGCTGTATATGGCTTTCAAAATTTTCCTTTTTATGGATAACTGTAACTAATGTATGAAAGTACCGTGATCTTATAATACAAAAATACCTCTTTCATAAACCCAGTATCAAAAGAAAAAAGATTAATCATAGTTCCAGCAGCAACAATCAGACGGATTCGTCAACGATTCGTATCTGAGATGGAAATCCCAATCTAAAACTAGAGACTACCACTACGATATTATGAATTATGAAAACTATCACAAGTGGCTTACGAAAAAACTGTTGTTAATTTACCTTCTAACAGCGTTATTGTGTTGTAGGGATGGGAAAAACCTACCGGTTTTAACCGAAAACCGGTTTTTTTACTTCGCAATAACCGGTGTTTTATCGGTTGTTTTTTTGTCCCGGTTATAACCGGTTTTTTATTTTTAAAGTAAAAACCGGTTATTAGGTTTTTACGGTGATTATGATTAGGTTAGGTATTTTTTTGGATCCCAATTATAATTATTATTTTCAAGTAATTATTCCAAACAAAACCATAATTCAAATTTTATTTTATTTTATAAATACAGAAGCAAACTGAAAGTGCAAACTCTCATCAGCCAGAAACAATTAAGTTTCATTATAATATTTCGTTGAAAAGGTATTTGTAATCATAATATTTACATAAGAAGTGATCTTTTACATCATCTATTTTTCACACTTGACTCTTGACATTGAAAGTGGGTGAATGGTTGTTTCTGGTTGTTTCTGATTACCAAAAATAATGTTCTGACTATAAATATCGAATTACCGATTACGAATATGAATCTCCAAGGATTTCTCTACGTTTTCAAAACGATACACCCATACAGGAAGTATTAAATGAGTTAAAATGTACCTATTATACAAATATACAATCGTGTTAAAAGTAATACATGATAATTTTTTTTTGATGGTAGTAAAAATAAAAAATGAATTGCATTATTCAATTTATTTTTACTGGGAAATTTTTTATAAGTTGAAATGGTTGGGGTGGGGAATTTTTTGGGTTTGGGAGGAGAGGAAAATTGCTGGGTATTTTAGAGGATTATATTTTTAAATGGTAAATTAAATTTGCATCATTAATTGAATACAATAATTGCATATTATATTCTACTCTCATTATATTCATTGACAATAGAACCTGAATTATTTTAGCGCTCTCTGTTCAGCAGTAGTATAATAATTTTGGTTTACTGCTCTCTGCATCTGACAACAACCAGATGGAATTCTGTCTACCATATGCTTAAAAGATTTACACTAATGTCCCCATATATAGCTGCAATATTGGCAGATCCCTCAATTAAAAAAGCACCAAGGATTATTTCTGATTCAGATATAAAACTAATCACTGAAATTGTAAGCATTTTATCGCCTTTCGATGAGGCCACAAAGGAGATCTCGGGTTCCCAGTACATTACTGCTAGCCTTGTTATCCCCCTTGTGTCTATTATCGAAAGATTTTTAAGAAACCTCAAGCCAAACCTTAGTACAGCTCAAAAGTTATACCAAAAGCTTATAACTAGCCTTCAAGAGAGGGGCACTAGGCTTTTACGAAATCCCCTGCTTTGCCATGCTCCAATCACGGACCCGAGGTTCAAAAAACTATATCTGAATCCGTATATAGCGGAGACAGTCACATCCAATTTAGTCTCGGAACTTAGGACGTAACTTACCGAAATCGGAAAACTTTCTCCTTCCTGCTCCTTCCAGAATGAAGAAGCCAAAGTGAGTTTAAAATCAAACCCTCTTTGGTCTTCACATGATCTGGAGTTGGTGAACAGTGGTTTCAGTTCAAGTTCTCAGGACACACAGATTCAAAGTTCTTTTTCAAATGAACTGACTCTATATCTGCAGCGGCCTTTGCTGCCAAGTGATCCGTTTTCATTCTGGGATTAGAACAGAACCTGTATGCCAGGCTTGGCTTTTATAGCTAAAAAAATACATGTCGTTGGTCGGAAGTTCGGTGGCATCAGAGAGACTTGTGTAATCATTGAATGATATTGTGTCAGATGAGAGACGCCGCTTAACCGACCAACATATTATATGAACGAGTTTTTCTTAATAGGCTTCATGAAAAATACTGGCCAACATAATGCTAAATCCATTTCATATAATATAACCTATTTGTAACCTTCTAACCTATACTTTTTTACTTAAAATATTACTTCATATTCTTTTATTGTATATTATTGCAATATGTATATATTAATCTTACGCTATATTATATTTAATAATAATCATAATAATCATAATCATAATTAATAATAAAATAATAAATAAATATAATAATTAATAGAATAAAATGACTTTATTAAAAATTGTGTTTTATTTATATTGATATTGATGTTCTTTAGATAGTTCTAATTTTGATCATATTGATATCGAGTCGAATGAAGTATCGCAAACTAAAGTGCATTGTAAATGTAACTTTGTAACTATTGGATTAAAAAAACCGAAAACCGGTTTTTGGAAAAACCGGTTTTTTTTGGTCGGTTATAACCGCCAGGTTAAACCGTAAGCAAAAAAAAAACCGGTATAACCGAAAACCGGTGTTTTGTCAAAAACCGCCATCCCTATTGTGTTGGATAATGCACCGTACCACAACAAGCGAGAGGAATATATTATAACCTTTCGAGACTGGCTAAATGACGAAAGTCTATGCCACAAAAAAAAAACTTGGCATCTCGAAAAGCAGATATGTAAATGTAGCTTAGAAAACGAAATATACCGTACACCGAGGTTAAACGTCGGACAGATCTCTACGAAAGATAGTCGAACAGATCTCTACGAAAGATAGTCGGACAGATCTCTACGAATCAATTAAATTACGTAATTCTCAGTTTGTTACATATGCCATTGATTCTGTGATTAGAAGTTTTGGACACGAAGTATTAACACCGCCTCCTTATCATCCAGATCTAAATTCAATTGAACTGGTATGGGCTGCACTGAAAATTTTGTTGGATCAAAAAATGTTAGCTTTAAATTAAATGACGTCATTGAATTATGCGAATTTGTCTTTTGACAAATTTCCTGCAGAAAAATGTAAAAAAGTTTGTGATAAAATTATTTCGATTGAGAATAATTTTGTGACAAAAGAACCACAATTCGATGTCGTTTTTGATCAAATAATAATCAACTTGGTTGAGGATTCTGACGACGATCCGATTGACGAACTATGTAGCGACTAAGATTAATGATTCGGAATTTACGTAAGGTAGACTAAGTGTAATAAAATGTGTGTGTGTGTGTGTGTGTGTGTGTGTGTGTGTGTGTGTGTGTGTGTGTGTGTGTGTGTGTGTGTGTGTGTGTGTGTGGGGTCGACCTCGTTTTCTATCACAAACTTGGGAAGTAGTTAGATTTTACAAAAACTTTTTACCTGAAATTAACTGAACCTATTGGATAATAACGAAATTTAATTCAAAAATTGGTCAAAACTTTTGCATCAATTGTCTAACATAATAATATGGTAAGTATACAACGTATATCTACTAACGTAATTTTCAGATCCCAACTAAATTTTTGTGGGATTTGTGACACCCGCGATTAAGTACCTCTCCTATCTCTCTTAGAATAATGCGTTGTCTTTTTTTGCGCAGCTCACCCAGCAGCTCTAGCTTGTCGGAGTGTACAACTCTCTAAGTTTATCATCAGCTCATCCATTTTAAATATCTTAAAATATATATTTCACAACTCAAATAACAGTCGTTTACTTTCATTTATGCATGTTGAGCAACCTCTAATCCAAACAATGAAATTTTTTTTTAATATTGCACTCTGCATACTTTAAACTGTATTAAATACTTTTCTGTAGACCATAAACTCACATGGGCATATATTTACACTTGTCCTAACACGTTTAATGGAGATGAGAATGTTGAGAGTATCGGAACAACCGGTACTAGCGTATTACTACTATGGACATAAAAATCAATAAAAATTATCATAGTTATATACATTTTGAAGTGTATATATATATATATATATATATATATATATATATATATATATATATATATATATATATGTCAAACAGTATTTTGAACCTTGACTCACCAGTAAGTCATAGGCCTTTGATTGAGAATGTTGTCACACATATAGGCCGATGACTCAACAGTTGAGTCGTGTAACTAAACCAATATCACAATCTAAATTTAAAAATAAAACCAACCTACATTTAATATTGCATATTAAACAACAACAAATTTAAAACACCGTGAAAATATTTTAATTGATACTATGAAATAGTCTTAAGCACTCTCGAAGGCAAAGCCCAGGCTTATCGGGAAACAAAGCACAAAAAAATGGAGAGTGTTTTTACGTATATTATTTTCATAGCATACTCTACATATTTTCCTCATTTGTCTTCCCTTGGGATCAGAATGATATTTTGCCGGAAGGTGAGCAGTAGAGCTCTAAATATTATTTTTTTTTACATCGGCAGGTTTTTCATCAACTTCTGATAGTAAAATCTTTATAATTTCATGCCAAAAATCGTAATACTCGAGATTTTTGTTAATAGCGTGTTCGTTAAATAAATGGAAACTGTTTAGTAACATCATTGACATTATATGAATGCCAAGTGTTTTGTACCATCTAATCGTTCCAGATAATGCCATAAATCAACTGGATTAAGAGACTCCAAAAAAATCGGCCTAGAAATAAAAATAATTCATAGGTAGCCTTCAAATAAAAAACCAATTTACTTGTAGAAAATGTATACCAATAGACAAAGTAGTTGCCTACGAAAAACATGTCTGAAAAAAAATTACTGAAACTTGTCAGAAATTTACCCTTTTGTAGATATTTATTATTTTAAATTTAAATTATTTATAAAATGTACATGGTAAGCGCTTTACATAAACGAACGTTATATATTAACTACCTAAAACATAAACAGTTTAATTGAGAATTAATATGCATCTACCATCAAAAACATGTGCAAATATATTATCTGACTTCCTGCAAAATTAAATAATGTTAGGTTAATACGGCCATCAATGAAATCATGCGTGGTGTTTAGAGCACAAAATCGCCTAATTAACGTATAAATTATAATCACATGGATAAATATCGTTTTGGGTAAATCAAGGATAAATAAAACAACCGTTTAGTACATGTTTTAACTGAACTAGGTAACTAGGTATGGACAAAATTCAAGCAATAAAAAATATAATAAAATTTATGATGCTTAATAGTTTTTTTTATATTAAACAAGGGCTGTCCTAAAAATAATGTACATAAAAATGTGAATATTATCCATGGATGAAGTCCTTAATCAGTATTATTCGAACTTCCGAAGCGATAGGTCGAAAATAATAAGCGCTCAGTGTCTTTTGCCACTAATTAACTCGATTTTAAATTAGTACAGGTGATTCAAAGTTTGACATTAACTCTATGTGTAATACTCGTTATAACTCGTTAACTAGTGTAATAAATAAGTCTATAAGCGACCCCCCATGGGGGACGCGATTTCCCCAGAGACGCCAATAGGTGATTTAAACTTTTCATGTGTTAGTGATAATAGTGAAATGCATGTTAATGAATCCAGTTTAATCGAAAATTTTGATAATTCGACTGCAAAAACTGCGAATAAAACGAGTGACCGTACTACAACATTGCCAGAACCAGAAATAACACAAAAAGCAGTAGCGATAAAATTTTTCGTATATAAAAAGTACAATTTTAATAATG